>NW_007733915.1:41861-44620 GCF_000696425.1 Galeopterus variegatus
CATGGGATCCGAACCCTCGGCGGGAGTGCCACCGTGCTCCCAACTGGCGCACTCTCCAGTGCGCCACCGGACCGGCCCTTGAACATGGCTTTTAACTGAGTATTATAAACACCTTTCTGTATTTATGCACTTAATTGTAAAACCCTATCTTATTTGACCAAATGGATTTACCACTATTTTATTAGTTTTCAATATTTATCCTTAATAAGACTTTCCTAACAGCCCCCAATATGATACTAAATTCATAAATAAATTTAAAATTGATATTTTATAATTATTAATAGCATACTTATTATGTACCAAAATATTACATGGGATATGATAGTAAAAGATAAAGGTTTTGGATTGAAGGCAAGAAAAATGAAGCCTTTCATTGTTACTGTCTGAATGTAACTCAGGTTATACTGCTTACTTTCTTAGGACAAGGTATTTTTCACTGCATTCTCTCACAAAAATGAATGAGGTCATAAAAAAATGTAATGTAGTATCTTAGAGGTCAAACATGGCAATTAAGGTTTGAGTGTCTCAAGTGAGAAACGTCAGTTCAAACACTGACTCAATTATTTTTTCATCTGCTAACACTGGATTTTCTGATGATTAAAATTCTCAAAAAACACCAATCACAAAGCTAAATAAAACTGTACCACATAGCACTCCGAACTGAATACAATACCTTCAAACAATTACTTCTAGTTATAACACAATATCTTGAATTAGAGATAAACACAAAGAGGGAAATGAACAAACTAAAAGAAATAAAATGGTAGTTGATTGAACTCAGAATTAGAAGGAATAGATCATCAGAATATTAAATTAAAAGATACCTAATAGAAAATATACTTAAAAAAATGAATAAAGGACATTAAAGGAAAGCAGAAAACCAACAAGAAAATAAAAATAGGACAAATAGGTGAAAACAGTCAGAAAAAAGTAGAATAAATGGAAGACAGACTGTCAAGCAAAGGCAATTCACCTTCACAGTAGCAACCAGGGCCACTCCACAGCCAACGTCAGTGTAATAGAAGAAGCAAACCCTCTACCAAATGACCAAGCATCAGCAAAAAAATACTAGAAATACAAACAATCAAGAAATGACACCAAGAGAACGCAGTAATGCTCCAAAGTCAGACTCCATAGAACAGGGAATCCTTGAAATGTCTGAAAAAGAATTTTGAGCAATGATCCTAAGAAAACTTGAATAAAGGAAGACTCAATTAGAGAACACAATGAAACAAGAAAAAATATCCATAATACGGAGGAAATCTACAAAGAAATTAATACCTTAAAAAAGAGTGTAGTAGAACTCCTAGAAATGACTCACTCAATGAAATGAAAAACAGAACTGAGAGCTTGAGCAGAAGGGTAGAGCAAACAGAAGAAAGAATTTCAGAGCTTGAAGATGGTCTTTTTGAAATAACTCAGGCAGACAAAAAAAAATTAAAAATTTAAGAGAGACAGCAGACAACCTCAAACACTCTAACATCTGAATTGTGGGTATTCCTGAAGGGGATGAGAAGGGAAAAGGTATTGAAAACCTTCTCAAGGAAATAGTAACAGAAAACTTCTCAGGTGTAAGCTTCATATCCAGGAAGCTCAAAGGTCCCCAAACAGATTCGACCCAAAAAGATCCTCCTCAAGACACATTATAGTTAAATTTGCAAAGCTCAGAGACAAGGAGAGAATTCCTGAAGCAGCAAGAGAAAAACATCAGGTCACTTTTAAGGGAACCCTGATCAAACTAACAGCAGACTTCTCAACCGAAATCTTACAGGCCAAAAGAAAGTGGAATGATATATTCAAAATACTAAAAGAAAAAAATTTCCAGCCAAGAATTCTTTACCCAGCAAGGCTCTCTTTCAGAAATGAGGGAGAAATAGTGTATTTCCCAGACAAACAAAAGTTGTGGGAGTTCACCAGTACACATCCAGCCCTGCATGAAATTCTCCAGCAAGAAAGAAGCTAAATCATTCCACCTTAAATTCCCAAGTAACATTGAAGAGAAGTAAACATTGAAAAAGTAAAAAGGGGAAATATGATCAAAAGACATTTAAACCATCTAAACAAGAAGCAATTAAATGACAGGAATTAAGCAACACTTGTCAATAACTAAATGTGAATGGACTAAACTCCCCATTCAAAAGACATAGGCTGACTGAGTGGATTAAAAAGCTAGACCCACGTATATTCTGTCTTCAAGAGATCCACCTCACCTGTAGAGACACACATAGACTAAAAGTGAAGGTATGGAAAAAGATACCATGCAAATGGAAACCAAAAATGAGCAGGAGTAGTTATTCTTATATTGGACAAAACCAAAAACAAAAAAAGACAAGACGGCCACTATATAATGATAAAGGGAACTATCCAGCTAGAAACATAACAATCATAAACACGTATGCACCCAATACCAGAGCACCCAAATATATTAAGCAAACACTCTTAGACCTAAAAAAAGAGATAGAACCTAATACACTAATAGTGGGTGATCTGAACACCCCTCTCTCAGTATGGGACAGATCTTCCAGGCAACAAGTCAACAAAGAGACACAGGATTTAATCTACACCCTAGACCAACTGGACTTGGTGGATATATACAGAACATTTCGCCCAACAGCTAAAGAATACACTTTCTTCTCATCATCACATGGAACAATCTCCAAGACAGACCACTTATTAGGTCACAAATCTAGTCTCAGCAAATTTAAAAAAACTGAAGTCATTCCAACTAACTTTTCAGACCACAATGGACTAAAACTGGA
>NW_007733915.1:45579-51298 GCF_000696425.1 Galeopterus variegatus
ATATTAGGTCACAAATCTAGTCTCAGCAAATTTAAAAAAACTGAAGTCATTCCAACTAACTTTTCAGACCACAATGGACTAAAACTGGAAATCAATAAGCAAAATGCTGGAAGCCATCCAAATACATAGCAACTAAATAATAGGCTCCTGAATGACCTATAGGTCCAAGAAGAAATTAAACAGGAAATAAAAAAATCTAGAAACTAATGAAAATAAAGATACATCACACCAAAACTTGTGGGATATACTGCAAAAGCAGTACTAAGAGGCAAATTTATTGCAGTAAATGTTTATATCAAAAGAATGGAAAGACTTCAAATAAATGACCTAACACTATGCCTCAAAGAACCTGAAAAACAATAATCCAAACCTAAACAATCCAAACAATCCAAACCAGCCCAATCCAAATCTAAACCAAATACAAATGGAAAGAAATAATTAAGATCAGAGCAGAACTAAATGAAATAGAGACGCCCCCCAAACAATAGAAAACATCAACAAAACTATAAGTTGGTTTTTCAAGAAAATAAAATAGACACACCATTAGCTAGGTTAACAACAATGACAGAAAAAGCAGCAAGAAGACCCAAGTAACAAAAATCAGAAATGAAAAGGGAGACATAACAACTGATACACATAAATACAAAGAATCATTAGAGACTATTATAAACTATATGACAACAAATATGAAAATCTGGAGACATGGATAAGATTCTAGACACATATAAACTACCAAGACTAAACTAAGAAGGGGCAAAAAACCTGAACAGATTAATAACAAGCAAGGATATTGAAGTGGTAATTAGCAATCTTCCAACAAAAAAGAGTCCAGGTCCGGATGGCTTTACAGCTGAATTTTATCAAACTTTTAAAGAGGAGTTAATACCAATTCTCCTCAAACTATTCCAAACAATTGAAACAGAAGCTATTCTCACAAACTAATTCTATGAGGACAACATAACTCTGATACCAAAACCAGATAAAGACACAACCAAAAAAGAAAATTATAGGTCAATATCCCCGATGAACCTAGATGCTAAAATCCTCAACAAAATATTAGCTATCTGAATACAGAAACATATTTAAAAAATTATACACTATGATCAAGTGGGATTCATCCCAAGGATGCAAGGATGGTTTAACATATGAAAGTCAATAGATGTTATACATCACATCAAACTCAAGGACAAAGACCATATGACTATCTCAATAGATGCTGAACAAGCATTTGACAAAATTCAACATCCCATCATGATAAAGACTCTCAACAAATTAGGTATAGGAGGAAAATATCTCAACACAATAAAAGCCAAATAAGACAAGCCCACCACCAGTATCATTCTGAATGGGAAAATATTGAAGGCTTTCCCCTTAAGGACAGGAACAAGACAAGAATGTCCACTCTCACCACTGCTTTTTAACATAGTACTAGAGGTAGTAGCCAGAGCAATCAGGCAAAAGAAAGAAATAAAGGGAATCCAGATTGAAAAAGATGAAGTCAAACTTTCTCTATTTGCAGATGACATTATACTATATATAGAAAAAACTAAAGACTATCAAAAAACTCCTAGATCTGGTTAATAACTTCAGTAACATTGCAGGATGCAAAATAAATGCCCCCAAATCAATTGCATTTATATACTCAAATAATGAACTAACAGAAAGAGAAATAAAGGAAGTGCATTTACAATTGTCACACACACACACACACACACACACACACACACACACACACACACACAAAATACCTAGGGATCAATTTAAGCAAGGAGGTGAAAGACCTCTACAATGACAACTACAAACCACTTCTGAAAGAAATTAAAGGCACAAAAAGATGGAAAGATATTCCATGCTCTTGGATTGGAAGAATTAACATTATGAAAATGTGTATACTACCCAAAGTGATTCAATGCAATCCCCCAAATACCAATGACATTCTTCACAGAAATGGAAAAAATATTAACATTCATATGGAACAACGAAAGACCATGAATATCCAAAGCAATCCTGAGCAAAAAAATAAATAAAAAAAATAAAGCCAGAGGCATAAAGCTACTACAAAGCTATTACAATCAAAACATATGGTACTGATATAAAAATAGACATTCAGAGTAGTGGAGTAGAATTGAAAACCCAGAAATCACCCCCTCAGGCTTACAGCCATCTGATATTGGACAAAGGCAACAAAAATCTACATTGGGGAAAAGACGGCCTCTTCAACAAGTGGTGCTGGGAAAACTGGATATCCATATGCAGAAGAATGAAACTAGATATGCACCTCTCACCATACACTAAAATCAATTAAAAATGGATTAAAGACTTAAGTACGAGACCTGAAACTGTAAAATTCTAAGGGAAGATGTAGGTGAAACACTTTGGCAACTAGGTCTGGGTACAGACTTTATAAAAATGAGCCCGAAAACACAAACAGCAAAAGAAAAAATAAACAAATGGGACTATATCAAACTAAAAAGCTTCTGCACAGCAAAGGAAATTATCAGAGTGAAATGACAGCCTATGTAGTAGGAAAGAATTTTTGCTAACTATGCATCTGACAAGGGATTAATATCCAGAATATACAAGGAACTGAAGCAATTATACAGTAAAAAACCAAATAACCCGATTAAAAAATGGGCAAAGGAGCTGCATAGACATTTTTCAAAGGAAGACATACAAATGGCCAACAGGTACATGAAAAAATGCTCAACATCACCAGTCATCAGGCAAATGCAAGTTTAAACTACACTGAGATACCACCTCACCCCAGTTAGATTGGCTATAATCATAAAGAGTGAATAACAAGTGCTGGCGAGGGTGTGGAGAGAAGGGAACGCTCCTACACTGTTGGCGGGACTGTAAATTAGTACAACCACTATGGAAAACAGTATGGAGGTTTCTCAAACAACTACAGATAGATCTTCCATACAATCGAGCAATCCCACTTCTGGGTATATACCCAGAGGAATGGAAATCATCATATTGTAGGGACACCTGCACTCCTATGTTCACTGCAGCTCTGTTTACAGTAGCCAAGACATGGAACCAACCTAGATGTCCATCGATGGATGATTGGATAAGGAAATTGTGGTATACATATACCATGGGATACTACTCCGCCACTAAAAAGAATGAAATTCTCCCATTTGCAACAATATGGATGAGCCTGGAAAAACCTATGTTGAGTGAAACAAGCAAAGCAGAGAGGGATAAATACGGCTTGTACTCACTCATATGTGGGAGTTAACAGAGAAAGAAGGAAGGTAAGAAAGACCAAGGTAGTGCATTTGACTTGTAGAGGGAGAGAACATTCCTCGGATTACAAAGTAGACTGGGGGGAGGGGGTAAGGGGAGGGGGAGGGAGGATGGGGATAATTGGGTGGGTGACATGGGATACTAATGCAATTTGTGGTAACGGGTATGCTGCCAGTATGAATCCGGCCCTCACATCATTGGCACGAGGGGTGACAATCAGCTTTGTATCTCATGAACATTCATAACCAGTAAAAAAAAAAAAAAGAAATGCAATGTACCAAAATAAGCAGAATACTCCAAGAGCAGTACTAGGAGGGAAGTCTATTGAAATAAGTGCTTACATCAAAAAAGTAAAACGATTTCAAATAAACAACCTAACATTACACCTCAGAAAACTAGAAAAGCAAGAACTATCAATCTCCAAATTACTAGATGATAAGAAATAAGGCTCAGAAAAGAACTAAATGAAATAGAGACCAAAAAAAAAAAAATGATACAAAAGATTGATGAAACAAAAACTTGGTTTTTTGAAGAGATAAATCAACAAACTATTAGCCATACTAAGTAAAAAAAGAGAGAAGACCCAAATAAAAAATGAAATAAGAATAACTAGAGAATATTATGAATTATATGCCAACAAATTTGAAAACCTAGAGGAAACATAAGTTTCTTGACACATACAACCTATCACGACTGAACCAAAAGAAATAAGACACCTGAACAATGCAATAATGAGTAAGAAATTTAATCAGTAATCAGTAGGCTCCCCAAAAAGAAAAGCCCAGGCCACAAGGCTTTAATGATTAATTCTAAAAAACTTTTAAAAAAATTAATCAGTAATCAGTAGGCTCCCCAAAAAGAAAAGCCCAGGCCACAAGGCTTTAATGATTAAGTCTAAAAAACTTTTAAAAAAACAATTCTCCAATTATTAAAACAAAAAACGAAGTAGAAGGTATTCTCCCAAACTCACTCTATGAGGCCAGCATCACCTTGATACCAAAATCAGACAAGGACACAAGAATACAGGCCAATATTCCTGATGAACAGAGATACAAAAAGTAACAAAACACTAACAAACAGCATTCAAGAGCACATTAAGAAGATTATACATTATGATCGCCTTGGATTCAGGGATGCAAGGATATTTCAACATATGCAAATCAATAAATGTGATACACCATGTCGACAAAATGAAGGTCAAAAGCAATATGGTAGTTTCAATAGAAGAATAAACATTTGATAAAATTCAACATGCTTTCATGATAAAACTCAACAAATTAGATACAGAAGGATAGTATCTCAACACAATAAAGACCATGTATGACAGACCCATATAACATTATACTAGACAGGGAAAAGTTCAAAGATTTTTCTCTAAGAATAGGAAAAAAGGCAAGGAATTCACTCAACATAGTACTGGAAGTTCTAGCTGGAGCAGTTAGGCAAGAGGAAAAAATAAAGAGTATTCAAATTGGAAAAGAGAAAGTAAAATTTTCCTTGTTTTCAGATGACATGATCTTATACAGAAAAACCTAAAGGCTCCACACAAAAACCCTTAGAACTAACCAATTCAGTAAACTTGCAGGATACAAAAATCAACATTTAAATATCAGTAGCATTTCTGTACAGCAACAATGAACTAATGGAAAAAGAAACCAAGAAAGCAATCCTGTTTATGATAGTTACCCAAAAAGTTAAGTATCTTAGAATAAATTTAACCAAGGTGGTTAAAGATCTCTATGATGAAAACTACAAAACACGGATGAAAGAAATTAAAGAGAACACACAAAAATATGGAAAGACGTTCTGTTCATGAATAGGAAGAATATTGTCAAAATGACCATACTACCCCAAACAACCTACAGATTCAATGCAATCCTTAACACTAATGACATACTTCACAGAAATAGAAAAAAAGGTTCTAAAATTTATATGGAACATAAAGAGACCACGAATAGCGCAAGTAATCTTGAGCAAAAAGCACAAAGCTGGAGGCATTGCACTACCTGACTTCAAAATATATTGCTAGGCTATAATAATCAAAACTGCATTGTTCTGGCATATGAACCAATGGAACACATGAACTAATGGAACAAAATTGAGAACTCAGAAATTAAACTACATATTGACAACGAACTGATTTTTGCCAAAGTTATCAAGAACATAAATTGGGGAAAAGACAGCCTCTTTAATAACTGGTGCTGGGAAAACTGAATATCCATTTGCAGAAGAAATAAACTAGACTTTTCACAATATACCAAAATCAACTGAAAATGGATTAAAAACTTAAATGGAAGCCCTGAAACCCTAAAACTACAAGAAAATATAGGGGAAACACTCCAAGATTTTTGTCTGGGTAACAATTTTATTATGGGGAAAATATTTTTTTTTCCTTTTTGTCTTTTTTTTTTTCGTGTCCGGCAACGGATTGCAACCCTCAGTGTCACACCCGTACCGGACCGGGACC
>NW_007733915.1:52138-58355 GCF_000696425.1 Galeopterus variegatus
ACCCTCGGTGGGAGCGCCGCCGTGCTCTCAAGCGGCGCACTGTAGCAGTGCACCACCGGGCTGGCCCATGTGGGGAAAATATTTGAAAACTATTCATTGGACAAAGGATTACTTTTCAGAATATAAAAAGAACTTAACGACAAAAATAATTTTATTAAAAAATAAGCAGATGACCTGAATAGACATTTCTCTAAAGAAGACATAAATAGCCAACAGGTTTCTGAAAAAATGCTCAACATCATTAATCATTAGGGAAATGCAAACCAGAACCACAATGAGATATCATCTCATTCCAGTTAGAATGGCTATTATCAAAAAGACAAAATAACAAATGCTGGCGAGGATGCAGAGAGAAAGAAACTTTTTACACACTGTTGGTGGGAATGAAAATTAGTACAGCCATTATGGAAAACAGTATGGGGGCTTCTCAAGAAACCAAGTATAAAACAATCATATCATTCAGCAATCTCACTACTGGGTATTTATCCAAAGGAAAGAAAGTCAGTATACTGAAGAGATATCTGCACCCCCATGTTTATCACAGCACTATTGACAATGGTCAAAAATGGGTAAAGAAAATATGGCATATATACACAGGGAAAACTACTCAGCAATGAAAAAAGAATGAAATCCTGTCATTGGCGGCAACATGGTTGAGGCTGAAAGACATTAAAGTAAGAAAGGCAGGCACAGAAAGATAAATACCACGTGTTCTCACTCATATGTGGGAGTTAAGAAAAATAGTGAGTTTTTAGAAGTGGAGATTAGAATTATATAGTTGCTAGAGTCTGGGGAGGGGAAGGGGGAAGGAAGACAAGGAGGGGTTAGTTAATGGACACAAAATTACAGCTAGATATGAAAAATAAGTTCTAGTGGTGTACAGTAGTGATAGGCATCTACAATTTATTGTATGTTATCCAATGGCTAGAAGAGAGAAGCTCAAATGTTCATATCAAAAAGAAATACATTTTTTGTGATGACAAAAATGCTAATTACCTTGATTTGATCACACATTGTATATACGTATTGAAATATGTCTACCTCATAAATATGTACGAACAATATGTATTAACTAAAAAATAAAATTAATAAAAAAATGCAAAGTGCTCCTTATAATATATGATCAAAGTTCACCTCTTCATTATAATTACTGAAACTAGCCATAATCCAAAAGTACATGGAACAGAAAATGACTGAATAAATTAGGTAAATGTACACGCTGGAGTAACATGCGGTCATTGTGACTGAAAAATGCAGTGGCAGAAAGATTTTTACATGTAGATAATATAAAGCAATATGTCAGTTAATTATACAGTACTATCTTATGCCCACAAATACGGTTTTTCATTTCTCTAGTCACTAATTCAGGCATAAAATGTTATGAATTAAGAGCTGTAAAGGAATGCACAGAAACATTAGCAGCCCCCGCCCCTCCACATAACCCACCACGGGTTACGGTACTGTATCAGATGAAGCAGACCTAAAACAAAAGCATTAAATAAAATAAATGGGAACTTTATGTTAAAAGCCACATTCTACAATGAGGCTTTAAAAACTACAAATATCTATGCAATAAATAACACAAAAACCACAAGAGATTCAAGGTGAAATAGAAAGAAGCATACTAATATTAGATTGCAGCATTCAATATGAGACAGATCAAGTGAACAAAAATAAGAAAATAAAAGATCTGAAGTACAAAATTTATAAGGTAGGTCTTTTAGATATAAATTGAATACAGCACACTGACAAAGAATATGCCTTCTTCTCACGTACACATGGAGTATTCGGAAGTTGATGATGTATTAGGGTACAAAGATCACATCAGTAAGTTCCATGGAGTACAAGTATTACAAACAACCCTCTCTGATCACAATGCAGTAAAACTGAATCTTTACTCTACGCCTTTGCTTAATGCCTTAAATATCAATAACAATTATTTCACCTACCCAGGATTCCCATTCTGCCTCACTATTTTCTAGAATTTTATCCACCTAATAGGAGCCCATCCTGACAATCCTCCCTCCTACCACCCACTCTACTCATTCTCCAATAGAGATGTGGAGCAGGGAATGTTCTCTTGAGTATTTTATTCTCTGTAAGCATGGATAATAATTGACAGCAGAATAGTAACTTGACTTCAGCTAGCAGCCCAGTCACATGACGTTAAGCAGCAACCAGAAACAAAGGAGGGTAGTGCTGACAATGGCCAATTCCCCAGACCTGGGAAAACCCAGCTAGTAGAGGCTGCTCTCAGCTGAGCCGTGTTCCTATGTGGAATTTGGCAGACTCAGGTCTGCCGTGCTTCAGAAATCTGATGCTGATGTGACTTCTGGTTGCTTTGCCATACAGAGCAATGCAACTACACTTCCTTGATTAAGTATTATTTTACTAAATGTTTGCACTTAAGTGATTTTTTTTTTAAGGAGTGTCATTCACATGTCTGGCAAGCTTTACTTGACTACAAAGTAAGCTTCTGGGCCACCTAGACACCAGAACTTATTACAGTACATGGCAGATAGCAGATGCTCCTAGTATTACTGGGTTAAACTCCTCTGGCCCAAGGGTCTACGCAGCATTTCTGACATACATATATGAATATAGCAGGATTTTTTAACCATGGCACTAGAAGCATCCCTTGCTGGTGCTCAGAAGTTACCTCTTAGTTATGATAACTAAAACTGTCTGCAGACAATGTCTATTGTCTGGTGGAAGGAAAAATTATCCCTGATTGAAAACCAGTGGTATATCAGAAGGAGGAACCATACCAAGAAAATTTCCAGATTATCAAGGCCAAGGAGGCATCTGTGGATGACAGATGCTCCAGAAAAATGGCTCTAGCTTTATAATCCAGATTGATGCTAGAATCCTCTGAGAGTTCTGGAATAGATGCCTAAAGGGAACAAAATCTAAGCTTCCATCAGTGTTTGTCAGGCACTGTTCTCAATGTTTTACATACCTATTTAATCCTTGCCAAGAGATTGGTATCATTATACCCATTTTACACAGGTAATATCATTATCCTCATTTTATAATGAAGGGGACTGAGACATAGTGAAGTTAAGCAACTAGCTAAACCTCACTAGATAGTAGTCGGCATGACTTGGATTCAAAACAGGCACCTAGCTCCAAACTTGTTGAAAAGTAATTCTGGCAAGTCTGGCCCATCTTCTGAGCAAAGAGCATCCATAGTTATGTCCAAGAATGTATAAATAGAAAACAGCCTTGGAATGCAAAGACAGTTTCTCTCTCTCAAACGGAGGAAGATGTGTTTATAAAAACAATGATTTTCTCTGGAGATTTAGAGATGTCTCTGTCTGGAAACATTCCGAGATAATAAAGTGAGAGTCTTTCTCCTCTGCCTAGAGACATCCCGGGTAATAAAGCCAAAGTCTATGAGGGTCAGGCTTGTCATCATCTGCGACATAAGATCAGGATTTCTCTATCTCTGGGTTCCTCAGCTCCGACACGTGTCCTCTGTATGAACAGTGTTCACCTGAGCCTACCTCCGTAGCACCCCCGTGAGACCTAGGAGACAAGGGCTACTGATAGAAGGATGAATCTCATGCTGCCTGTTGTTCTGTGAGTAATGAACTTTCTAAATTCATTTGGGCTTATTAGTTCCTTAAAGACCAAATCTATAGGAATGTGGTAAGCTGACAATACATCCGCTGCTTAGAAACTGTGTCACCGATTGACACTCCTAACCACTAATCCAGGAACCTATGAACGAGAGTCTTGTCTTGGTGTTGCTACTTATGAACTGTGATATTTTTAGGCCTATTATAATCCATCTGAGTCCCAGTTTACTTAGGACAGAAAGTCTACACCCACTAATGTATAAAATGGGAGAATAGCATGTAAAAATGGGCAAACAAGAAAAATAGTGAGACACCCCTTAGATGAACAGTGTGTACCAGGACACAATCCACCCGCAGTTCACTGCTGGCCCATGTATGACCAGGGCTGACTTTCAACTCTATTTCCCCAAGGGCTCACATTGACCCACAACACATTCTCAACTCATGGAGAAGGTAGCCAGTCACTCACCAATGGTATCACCTTCACGATTAGAAGCTCTTAGTAAACCAACCTTTTTCCCCGGTTTCCTCCCATTCCATGCTGTACTGACTTCCAATCTCTTCCTGAGCCTTGGTCCAGAGATCTCTCCGGTTGATCTGTAGAAATAGGCTCAGTGTCACATCCCATGCCTGTTTTCCTGGGTAATGCATTTCCAACAGCTTTGCGAGGTCTTGTTTTGAAGCCTTCTTTAGCTCAGTCCAGGGGATTGGCTTGAGTCCGAATTTCAGAGGTTCTTGCTTGAGGAGCTCCTTAAATTTCCAGAACTCTTCCTTTCTGAGCTCTTCCAGGTACCACAACAAGCCAAAGTCTGAAAAAAAAGATTCAGCCATCTTGTCCCAGGAGTGTGAGCTCAGAGTTCTCCACAGGAAAAAAAAAAATCTTCAAAAACAAGGAATAAGCAATACCTGGGGAAGAACAACATGAATACAGAGTTAAGACTCAGCAGCATAATGTGGCTCAAAGTTATTATGATAACATTTCTTGCTTGAAACATATATGGCCAGTTTTATCTGGGGAAGAAGCTTCCTCCTTCTTCAACTTTCCACAATAATGCATGTGAATTCAGAGCTAGTAAAGAAAAATGTTGTTTATGCTATATCACTTGTCAGGGAGAATTGTAACTAGCTAAAACCATAATAAAACTTTGAGGTTCATCAGTGGAGCCAAGAAAAGAAAGATTAGGACATTTTTATGCTTGTGCCCTCCACTGTGTACCTCCAGGAACACTCAAAAAAGATGAATACTGACTTTGTCATTGTGGGAACTTCTATTTAAACTTCAGAAGACCATGCGATACTGAGCATTCCTTGAAGGAGAACGGTTTCTGATTTAGCTTGACTAAGTAATAAATATATATATATTTTTTAACTTCCCCAAACGTGAAGGTGTTATTCAGTGCATGAAGTTTTTAGTGAATTCCTGAAAGACATAAGACAGAGAGCTGTGACTGGAAAAAAGTTCAAATTTCAAAATGAAAGCAGCGAGAGACTAATCCAAGGTCACTCTAACTTAGATAATATGGTCTTGGACAGAAAGAGTGAGCACTGGACAACCATCTCAGTGATGGGTCAAGGAGACACATTTCAAACAGCACATTCTGTGCATACAAATAGGAAGGATACAAATTATATTGTGTTAATAGCTCCAGAAATCCCAACATTCAGCTTATTGAATTTCCAGAAAGAACAGAGTAGAAGAAAAGAATTTATAAAAGAAAGATCTGAAAAAAAGATCTTCCTTGTCAGTGTAAAAGGCCTTGCCAAGTGTTGAGATATGAGAGAAAAAAAAAATCAAGTCATATTTAACTTTTATCATTTCAAAGATAAAGAAGAAAAATCTGGAGTCTAGTTGAGTGCTGTCTAGTTGCAATATAATGTGAGTCATGTTTGTAATTTTAAACTTGAGTAGTCACATTAAAAAAGAATTTAAACAGAAGAAATATATTTTCATAATATATTATTTAAATCAGTATATTTAAAATGTCAATTCAACACATAAGCAATATTTTTTAAAAAATAAATGAAGTATTTTACGTGTGTTTTATGCCAAATCTTCATAATTCTGGGTGTATCTTACAATTAATTACAGAAAATCAAATTTGGAAGCTAAATTCTCTTTGGAAATTCTTCATATCTGTTTAGATATTATAAAATATGCAGTTGTGTAAATTCTCATACACCAGTTATTTATACTTACATAAGCTTTTCAATAAGTGAATCAAGGGTTGGTTTTAAATTTAAATTTGTATTAACCAACATTAAAAACTCCATTCCTCAGTCTCACTAGCCACATTGTAAGTGCTAAATAACCTCATGTGACTAGTGGCCACCATATAGACACTGCAGGTCTAGACTCCCAGAAATGTAAATAGTTTATTAAAAAGAGGAATGATATTCAGATTATTTAATAATGCTATAGCACACATCACCATATAATGCATTTACTGTCAGTCTTTTTTTTTTTTTTTCCTTTGTCTTTTTTTTTTGTGTCCGGCAACGGATTGCAACCCTCAGTGTCGCGCCCGCACCGGACCGGGACTGGCAACGGGACCGCGACCCTTGGTGTGTTGCGCCTGCACCTCGCTCAGCCAGTGAGCAGGAACCTGTCTGTATGTGGGATCCGAACCCTCGGCGGG
>NW_007733915.1:59106-60524 GCF_000696425.1 Galeopterus variegatus
CCACCGGGCTGGCCCATTTACTGTCAGTCTTTGTCTACAAGAGGTTGGGAATCAATTTGTGAAAATGTTGATGGGCAACACTGAATATAAATTGACAGTGCAAAGAAAAATCACAGTAAATAATTATTGACCTGGGTTTCTATACCAAATGGTATCTTCCATTCTAGCACAAGAATAAAACCATTTCAGACATAAAAATATTCAGTTTCTCATCTGCAAATCATATTCTCAAAAAATTAAAAATTTCACATGAAATACAAACATGGGAAACAAAAGACTGAAAATGATTAGAGTAGCTTTAATTGCAGTTATAAAACATTATAAATTAAGAACAAAACGCATGCATACTTTGAATTTAAAGTAAATCTAATGTAACCAGTACTAAACCAAGAAACAAAAAATTACAATCCATGTGCCCTTGCCTCATAGCAATATCCTTCTTCCAAGAGATTATCACTACATTGATACTTATTTTGTGAGTTTTGCCATATAATTTTACAACTTAGATATGCATTCTAAACTATGTAAGTCAATGTGACACAATTTTTAATAAATAGAATGATAGTCTTTTCTATCTCGTGTCACTTGGTAGGCATTTTATTTGTAAGATTAGTTCATGTTGTTTCAGATTCATTTGTTTTGGTACATCATATTTCACTGTTAATATGTCACAGTTTTTTTAATGATACAGTTAGCTGATGTGTATGTGCTTTTGTTTTTGTCTAACATAAAAGATGCCCGTATAAACTATCTTTCATATGTAGCTTGGTGCATATAAGCATACATTTCTCTAGGTTTATAATTGTAGGTCATAACATGTCTGTATCACCGTGTTTTCGACATGATGCCCTGCTCTTCCTTGTGAATATACTAATTTACATTCCCACCAACATCCTGTAAGAATTTCTTTGCTCTATAACTCTGTCTATACTTTGTATGGTCTAATCCAATTTCAAAAAAAAAATAGAGTGAAGTTAAAATTTAAGATAATCTCATTTTGGGAGGTGAGAATAAAGAGGGGGAAGAGAAACATCAAAGCAGAATTTGTTTTTTTGTCTTATTTGAGGAAGATATGCTTTCTTATTACAGTATAAGGAAAAAGTTAGGTTTACTACAGGTTAATATTTGAAGAGTAACAACTATAAGAACAGAAACAGCATTCAACTTCTTCCCCATTAGAAGTCACCCAGATAATCATTACAATCCAACAAAAGGCAAGAAATCAAGCATGAATAGATGCTAGGCAAAATAACACAGGTGGCAAAACTAATGACAAATGTAATTATAATCTCAATACATGTGAATGAAATAAAGTAATTAAAATATGGACTCACACTGGGACAATAAAAATTCTGCCATATGTTGTTCACAAGAGAATTCTAGAACATACACAGAAAAGTAAAATAGAGAAATAATAA
>NW_007733915.1:60949-69181 GCF_000696425.1 Galeopterus variegatus
ATATGTTGTTCACAAGAGAATTCTAGAACATACACAGAAAAGTAAAATAGAGAAATAATAAACCTGGAAAGTTATAACCTAACAAAGCATAAAACATAAACATTAAAAAGCACTCAAGCCAGAAAGTGGTAAATGGACTAAGTAGGACTTTGGCACAAGGTTTTGTGCTCCAAGTTATAGAATTAATGAAATCATATGCAGCTGGCAACACTGTTTCACATGCAAGAAATTAATGACAAATGTGCAATCACAATCTAGACTAAAATACCTCTCAGATAATTACAAACTATAAGCATAAGATTACAGGCCATTTATAGCCACATGCAAAAATAAAATCAGACCCTTACTTTAACACTGTACAAAAATTAACTCAATAGATCAAAGCTAAGCATAAGACAAGCTACAGAACTCTTTGAAGAAAACATAGGGAAAAAGCTTTAAGACACTGGATTTCACAATAATTTCTTGAATATGACAACAAGGCATAAGCACCACCAAAAAGACAAATTGGACTTCATATAAATTTTTAAATTTTGTGCATCAGAATACAATATCAAAAGAGTAAAAAGGCAACCCACAGAATGAAATAAAATATTTGCAAAACACATATCTGATCAAGGATTAATGTCTAAAATAGAAGGAACTCCTAAAATTTAACAAAGACAACAAAAACAACAAAAAAGTCTGATTCATAATGGGCAGCGGACAGACATTTTTCCAAAGAAGATATACGGATGGCCAATAAGCACGAGAGGATGTTCACAGTAAATCAAAACTACAGTAAGTTACTACCTGACATTCATTAGGATGGCAACTAACAGAAAATCAGAAAATTACAAGTGTTGGTAAGGACTAATGCACTATTGGTGGGAATATAAAATGGTGTAGCCACTGTGGGAACTAGAATAGCAATTACTTAAACATAAAACAGAATGACCATAAGATTCAGCAATTCCATGTCTTGGTATATATGCCCAAATTATTGAAAACAGGGTTTCAAAGATTTTGGACACTTGTGTTAATAGAAGCATTATTCACAATAGCTAAAATATGGAAGCAACCCATGTGTCCATCAACAAATAAATGTATAAGCAAAAAGTGGTATACACATACAATGGAGTATTATTCAACTTTAAAATGGAAGGGAATTCTGATATAAGCTACCATATGAATGAACCTAGAGGACGTTATGCTAAATAAAATAAGCCAGTCACAAAGAGATACTTTTCAATTCTACTTACATTAGGTACTTAGTCAAAAATCAAAAACACAGAAAGTAGAATGGTGGTTGCCAGGGGCTGGGGGGAGGGGGTAATGGGGAGTTATTGTATAACGGGTGTAGAGTTTCAGTTTTGCAGGATGAAGAGAGTTATGAGATGCATAGAGGTGATGTTTAGAGTTTCAGTTTTGCAGGATGAAGAGAGTTATGAGATGCATAGAGGTGATGTTTACACAACATTATGAATGTATTTAATACCACTGAACCATACACTTAAAAATGGTTAAGATGATATATTTTACATTATGTGTATTAAAAAATTGAAAATATCCCATTTGGATAATGCACAAAATAAAGTTTGTGGATGTGTATATACAATGTATGTATAGATTTTGTAAAGAAAAAGTGCTTTGCTTCCAAATCAAGTATGTATGTTCCATTCAAACACACACGTGACATTTACTAAACTTGATCTTACGTTGAACAGAAAGAAAAACAAAGAGAAAAATAGGCATTCTAAGTCAGAAATCATTGCCTCATTCACAAATCAAAATAAAACAAATTTAAAAAAGGCAAAAGCATAGAAAGTCATAATTTTATTTATTTATTTATTTATTTATTTTTGCAACAGGTAAGGGGATTGCAACCCTTGGCGTGGTGTCACCCGCACCGCACTCAGCCAGTGAGCACACTGGCCATCCCTATATAGGATCTGAACCTGCAGCGGGAGCACTGCTGCACTCCCAAGCGCCGCACTCTCCCGAGTGCGCCACCAGGCCAGCCCGAAAGTCATAATTTTAAATGTACATTTTTTTATTTATGCAAGAAGAAACTAATTTAATTTATTTAGAAATGAACAGACTGCACAAAGCAAATTTAAATGTATGTTAAATATAATAAAAACAGCTCATTTTTCAATTCAGATTTGAATATATAAGATGCAGAAAATACATAATGTCCACTAAAATGTATGGGGAAATAGGCATTAAATTCGGGTGGTAGAAATGTAATGCAAAGAGTTTTGGATAAAAATCTGGCAGCCTCTATTAAAATAGAAAATTAATATTTCCCTTAATTACACAACTTTGCTTTCTGGTAACCATTCCAAAGAAGAAATTAAACAGGCGCTCAGAGCTTTATGTGCACAAATGATCACTGCCGGGTTTAAAAAAAATTTTTTTAATAAAGGCACCAAGAACATACATTAGGGAAAAGACAGCCTCTTCAATAAATGGTGCTGGGAAAACTGGATACCCATGTGTAGAAGAACGAAAATAGACCGGAACCTCTCACCATAAACCAAAATCAACTCAAAATGGATTTAAGACTTAAATATATGACCTGAAACTATAAAACTACTAAAAGAAAACATAGGGGAAACACTTCAGGAAGTAAGATTGGGCAAGGACATTATGAATAAGAGCCCAAAATCACAGGCAAGAAAAAAATAAATGGGATTATAACAAACTAAAAAGCTTCTGCACAGCCAAATAAACAATTAACAGTGCAAAGACAACCCACAGAATGGGAAAAATATTTGCAAAGTATGCATCTGACAAAAGATTAATATCCATAATATACAAAAAACTCAAACAACTTAACAGTAAAAAAACAAGTAACCTGATTAAACAATGGGCAAAGCAGCAGAATAGGCATTTCTCAAAGAAGAGAAATACAAATGGCCAACAGGTACGTGAAAAAAAATTCATCACTAAGCATCAGGGATATGCAAATCAAAACCACATTGGATATCACCTCACCCCAGTTAGACTGGCTATTCAAAAAGACAGGGAATAACAAGTGCTGGTGAGGATGTGGGGAAAGTGGAGCCCTTCTACACTGTCGGCGGGACTGTAAATTAGTGCAGCCATTCTGTAAAACAGCACGGAGGTTCCTCAAACAACTATGGATAAAACTGCCATATGATCCAGCAATTCCACTGCTGGATATACACCCAAAGGATTGAGAATCATGTTGAAGGGATACCTGCACTCCCATGTTTACTGCAGCTTTGTTTTACAATAGCCACGAGTTGAAACCAACCTAAATGTCCATCAATGGACAACTGGATAAGGAAAATATGGTATATATACACAATGGGATACTTCTCATCCCTAAGAAAGAATGAAATTCTCTGATTTAAACAACAGGGATGAGCTTGCAGAAAATTATGTTAAGTGAAATAAGCCAGGCACAGAAAGAGAAATAGCACATGTCATCACTCACATAAGTGGGAGCTAAAAAATATAAACAAATAAGAGAGAAATGAAAGGAAGGAAGGGAAGGGAAATTTAGAAGGCAAGGGAAGGACAGGGGGGAAGGGGCAGGGGAGGGATGGGGTTGCGACAGGGCTGGGATGGAAGGGACAGGAAGGGACAGAAGGACAATCAATAACACGCTGAACTTTCAAAAGGAGAGAACAAAACTATGGTTACTGGAGGTGGGAAAGAGGAGGGGGAGAGGGTTAGCAAGAAATTCGTTGAGTCAAAAAGAATGATTACATTTTGTAATAATGAACATACTAATTATCCTGATTTGATCATCGCATATTGTACACAGGTATTGATATAACTGTTGGATATAACTGTTGGTATTGATATAACTATTGATTGGGATACAACTCTGTACCCCACAAATACGTATAATCAATTATGTTTAAAAAAATTTAGAAGGCAAAATCCTGAATATTTATAAATGAGGGGAGAGTTAACTAATAGTATAATCATGTGACAATCCATTAGATGGACTTAACGTGGACCATTATGTGGCTCATGCAGTCGATACTGAATGCAGACCACAGGAAGTCCTGTCTTGGAAGATGACAAGAAAATGTAGACACCAAGAGGAATCCTTGAATACTCTAGTAGATCGTCCCTTCACAGGCTTCAAAGCTTCTCTATAACTCAGACACCACAGTATAGACCCAAGCCATTCCTCGATGCGCATACTCCAGTTCATAAGATGACACTCAACATCTCCATTTGTGTCTCCATATCTCCCCTTTCCCCAGCAGCTAAGGCCTTCCCATTGCACCTCCTTGAAAACAAAGTCCACCATCACCAATAAGACCCTATATGCCAAAACAAATTCTNTACACAACATTATGAATGTATTTAATACCACTGAACCATACACTTAAAAATGGTTAAGATGGTATATTTTACATTATGTGTATTAAAAAAATTGAAAATATCCCATTTGGATAATGCACAAAATAAAGTTTGTGGATGTGTATATAAAATGTATCTATAGATTTTGTAAAGAAAAAGTACTTTGCTTCCAAATCAAGTATGTATGTTCCATTCAAACACACACGTGACATTTACTAAACTTGGTCTTACGTTGAACAGAAAGAAAAACAAAGAGGAAAATAGGCATTCTAAGTCAGAAATCATTGCCTCATTCACAAATCAAAATAAAACAAATTAAAAAAAGGCAAAAGCAGAGAAAGTCATAATTTAATTTAATTTATTTATTTGGTCTTTTTTTTTTTTTTGTGACTGGTAAGGGGATTGCAACCCTTGGCGTGGTGTCACCCGCACTGCGCTCAGCCAGTGAGCACACCAGCCATCCCTATATAGGATCTAAACCCGCAGCGGGAGCACTGCTGCACTCCCAAGCGCCGCACTCTCCCGAGTGCGCCACCGGGCCAGCCCGAAAGTCATAATTTTAAATGTACATTTTTTTATTTATGCAAGAAGAAACTAATTTAATTTATTTAGAAATGAACAGACTGCACAAAGTAAATTTAAATGTATGTTAAATATAATAAAAACAGCTCATTTTTCAATCCAGATTTGAATATATAAGATGCAGAAAATACATAATGTCCACTAAAATGTATGGGGAAATAGGCATTAAATTCGGGTGGTAGAAATGTAATGCAAAGAGTTTTGGATAAAAATCTGGCAGCCTCTATTAAAATAGAAAATTAATATTTCCCTTAATTACACAACTTTGCTTTCTTTTAACCATTCCAAAGAAGAAATTAAACAGGCGCTCAGAGCTTTATGTGCACAAATGATCACTGCTGGGTTTAAAAAATTTTTTTTAAATAAAGGCACCAAGAACATACATTAGGGAAAAGACAGCCTCTTCAATAAATGGTGCTGGGAAAACTGGATACCCATGTGTAGAAGAACGAAAATAGACCGGAACCTCTCACCATAAACCAAAATCAACTCAAAATGGATTTAAGACTTAAATATATGACCTGAAACTATAAAACTACTAAAAGAAAACATAGGGGAAACACTTCAGGAAGTAAGATTGGGCAAGGACATTATGAATAAGAGCCTAAAATCACAGGCAAGAAAAAAATAAATGGGATTATGTCAAACTAAAAAGCTTCTGCACAGCCAAATAAACAATTAACAGAGTGCAAAGACAACCTACAGAATGGGAAAAAATATTTGCAAAGTACGCATCTGCCAAAAGATTAATATCCATAATATACAAAAAACTCAAACAACTTAACAGTAAAAAAACAAGTAACCTGATTAAACAATGGGCAAAGCAGCAGAATAGGCATTTCTCAAAGAAGAGAAATACAAATGGCCAACAGGTACGTGAAAAAAAATTCATCACTAAGCATCAGGGAAATGCAAATCAAAACCACATTGGATATCACCTCAGCCCAGTTAGACTGGCTATTCAAAAAGACAGGGAATAACAAATGCTGGTGAGGATGTGGGGAAAGTGGAGCCCTTCTACACTGTTGGCGGGACTGTAAATTAGTGCAGCCATTCTGGAAAACAGTACGGAGGTTCCTCAAACAACTATGGATAAAACTGCCGTATGATCCAGCAATTCCACTGCTGGATATATACCCAAAGGACTGAGAATCATGTTGAAGGGATACCTGCACTCCCATGTTTACTGCAGCTTTGTTTTACAATAGCCACAAGTTGAAACCAACCTAAATGTCCATCAATGGACAACTGGATAAGGAAAATATGGGATATATGCACAATGGGATACTTCTCATCCCTAAGAAAGAATGAAATTCTCTGATTTAAACAGGGATGAGCTTGCAGAAAATTATGTTAAGTGAAATAAGCCAGGCGCAGAAAGAGAAATAGCACATGTCATCACTCACATAAGTGGGAGCTAAAAAATATAGACAAATAAGAAAGAAATGAAAGGAAGGAAGGGAAGGGAAATTTAGAAGGCAAGGGAAGGACGGGGGGAAGGGGCAGGGGAGGGACGGGATGGGGTTGCGACAGGGCTGGGATGGAAGGGACAGGAAGGGACAGAAGGACAATCAATAACACGCTGAACTTTCAAAAGGAGAGAACAAAACTATGGTTACTGGAGGTGGGAAAGAGGAGGGGGAGAGGGTTAGCAAGAAATTCGTTGAGCCAAAAAGAATGATTACATTTTGTAATAATGAACATACTAATTATCCTGATTTGATCATCACATATTGTGCACAGGTATTGATATTCAACTCTGTACTCCACAAATATGTATAATCAATTATGTTTCAAAAAATTTAGAAGGCAAAATCCTGAATATTTATAAATGAGGGGAGAGTTAACTAATAGTATAATCATGTGACAATCCATTAGATGGACTTAACGTGGACCATTATGTGGCTCATGCAGTCAATAATGAATACAGACTAAAGGAAGTCCTGTCTTGGAAGATGACAAGAAAATGTAGACACCAAGAGGAATCCTTGAATACTCTAGTAGATCGTCCCTTCACAGGCTTCAAAGCCTCTCTGTAACTGAGACACCACAGTCTAGACCCAAGCCATTCCTCGATGCACATACTCCAGTTCATAAGATGACACTCAACATCTCCATTTGTGTCTCCATATCTCCCCTTTCCCCAGCAGCTAAGGCCTTCCCATTTCACCTCCTTGAAAACAAAGTCCACCATCACCAATAAGACCCTATATGCCAAAACAAATTCTTTTAAACTATATATCAATACTCATAGAAACATTCACAATAGCCAGGTGAAAGCAATCCAAATGTTTATTAGTGAATGAACAGTTAAATGAAATTTGGTATATCCAAACAATGGAACATAATTCAGCCATAAAAATGGAATAGAGTTTTGACACATGGTACACATGGACATATCTTGAAAAATTATTCTAAGTAAAATTATCTAGACAAAAGAACAAATATTGCATGACTCCACTTATGAGGTACATAGAGTAGTCAAATCAATAGAGACAGAAGGGAGAATAGAGAGGCAGTAGAAGGGATAACGGGGACTTGTTTAATGGGTGGATTTTCAGTTTGGATTCATAAACAAGTTCAGGAGATGGGTGGTGGTGATGATTGCACACCAATGTGAAAATGCCTAATGCTGCTGAATTGTACTCTTAAAAATAGCTAAAATTGTCAATTTCATGTTATGTATATTTTACTGCAATTAAAAAAAATCTTGCATGACAAGTTTCTTCTCTAAACATTCCTTCCCGCTGTAGCTGAAGCCCTTCAGCCCCATCCCTCATGCTGCAGGGCCCGTATGTTGAGTGGCCATCCTCACTCATGCTAACACCTCAGACTTTAATCAGGCAGACTTCAGGCTCCACCCCCATTATCATGTCATGTTGCAGCCATCCGTGGTCCCTGGAGCAACCTGCCTCACTCCTCACAGACTACAGCACCTGGCCCACTCCCACTAACACTTTTCTAGTGATATATCAAACACATGTTATTTACAAGGTGATTTATATATAATTTATCATGAAATTATGACATCCTAGAACTTCTGGATGGTGAAAGGTTACTTCAAAGACAATTAGCCAAATCACCCTAGCAACTGGTTTCTCTGTTTGCCTTCTCTCTTTGTAATTTCTCATTGCCAGAGATTAGTTTTTCATTTTCCTCCCCTGGTTACGTGAATTTCACAACCAGAACTGACAGACCCACCAGGGTCTGAAAAACAGAGCTTCGACTTTCAGCATTGTCATCATTTCTCTTTGGTTCTACAATACCCAGGGCTTCCAGTGATCTATGCCTCTATTTCAACTAAAAGAATAAAAAAAAAAA
>NW_007733915.1:69444-70354 GCF_000696425.1 Galeopterus variegatus
AAACAAAAACAAAGTCTACCCCCCCTAAAAAATAAGGAGCCTCAATTCCTCCTGGAAGAGTTCCATTCTCTTGCCTAATTTACAGTTGGGAAACATGGAGGTGTAAAGATGTGCTGGATGCACAACCTACTTTTTTTTTTCTGCAGCACATCCTTGCAAAAACAAAGGGGCAAGACTTGATTACTATTTCTGGTACCCCTCTCTCTTGCTCTTTATATACTCCAGACCTGTAGTAAACACTGGGAGGAGGAAATAAAGAAGAAAAGAAGAAAGGTCAGGGGAAGACTTTCTCACCCAGTCTGGGCCCCAATCCTTCTGGCTGGTACTCTTTAAAGAACAGCTGTGGAAACTCAGAATAAAAGCCTGTTCCTTCCCTTTGATTGGCCATTGAATATCTCCTTTCCCATTGGCTGTTATGACTCATGATGACAAGACTTGGAGGGTGATGTGAAACTGTTTAGGCTTGTTTTGACCTCCTCAGGTGTGAATGATCTTCCTTTAGGCATTGCTAAGAGGTGCTGATTTCAGGATATTCCCATAATGACATTACTATAATCTCCCTGTGTTGTATAATCACAGGGATACTGTGAGTAGTCTTCTGCCATCAGTGAGGGCTAATTTGGAGACTGGTAATAAAAACCACTCTGCTGATAATTTAATATATTGTCAGCCTCCCAAGGGAAGCTGTTTTGTGTATCTTCTCAACTTTCATAGCAGCACTTAGAATGGAGCATTCATATGTGACAAAACCAGTGAGTATATTGAAAAAATAGTCTCAGATACAAAGAGCAGAAATTAGGATTTGTAGATGCCTATTAACACCTCATTACTCTCATCATGGAATCCTGCTTGAAGTGTTTCCCATCTAGTCTAATTGCCATCACCCACCACCAACAGTGTTCACTATCTT
>NW_007733915.1:72005-76339 GCF_000696425.1 Galeopterus variegatus
CATCTGTCAATGGACATTTAGTTTGATTCCATATCTTGGCTATAGTAAATAGAGCTGCAATAAACATGGAAGTGCAGTTATCCCTTCAACCTGATGATTTCCATTCCTTTGGGTATATACCCAGAAGTGGGATTGATGGATCACATGGTAGATCAATCTGTAGTTGTTTGAGAAACTTCCATGCTGTTTTCCATAGTGGCCGAACTAATTTAGTGTCCCACCAACAGCATAGGAGAGTTCCTCTTTCTCCACATCCTCACCAGCATTTGTTATTCTCAGTCTTTTTCTAACCAGGGTGAGAAGATAACTCAATGTGGTTTTGATTTGTGTTTCCCTGATGATTAGTGATATTGAGCATTTTTTCAAGTATCTCTTGGCCATTCATATGTTTTTCTTCAAGGATGTCAATTCAGCTACTCTGCTCATTTTTCAATTGGGTTATTTGTTTTTTGAATGTGTAGTTGTTTGAGTTCCTCGTATATTCTGGATATTAATCCCTTGTCAGATGTATAGCTTGCAAACAATTTCTCCCATTCCATAGGTTGTTTTTCTGCCTGTTGATTGTTTCCTTTGCTGTGCAGAAGCTTTTTAGTTTGATATAATCTCATTATTCCTTTTTGGAATAAAAGTTGCTTGTGCTTTGGGGTTCTTATTCATGAAGTCTTTGCCCAGTCCTACTTCCTAAAGTGTTTCCCCTTTCCTAAAGTGTTTTATATTAGTAGNTCTTTGCCCAGTCCTACTTCCTAAAGTGTTTCCCCTTTCCTAAAGTGTTTTATATTAGTAGCTTTATAGTTTCAGGTCTTATGTATAAGTTTTAAATCCATTTTGAGTTGATTTTGGTGTGTGGTGAGAGACGCAGGTCTAGTTTCATTCTTTTTCATATGGATGTCCAATTTACCCATCACCATTTATTGAAGAGGCATTCTTTTTCTCAAAGTATGTTCTTGTTAGCTTTGTCAAAGATCAGCATTGGGGTTGATTTCTAGGTTCAGGTTCTCTATTCTATTCCGTTGGCCCAAGTGTCTATTTTTATTCCAGTACCATGCTGTTTTGGTTACTATAGCTTTATAGTATAATTTGAAGTCAGATAGTGTTATGCCCTTGGCTTTCTTTTCTTTCTTCCTCTTTTTTGCTCAGGACTGCTTTGGCTAGTCAAGGTCATTTGTTTTTTCCATATTAGTGTTATGCCCTTGGCTTTCTTTTCTTTCTTCCTCTTTTTTGCTCAGGACTGCTTTGGCTATTCAAGGTCATTTGTTTTTTCCATATTAATGTTAGGATTGTTTTTTCTACTTCTGTGAAGAATGTCATTGGCATTTTGATGGGGATTGCATTGAATCTGTAGATCATTTTGGGTAGTATGGACATTTTCAGAATATTGATTCTTCCAATACAAGAGCATAGAATGTCTTTCCACCTTTTTGTGTCCTCTTTAATTTCTTTCAGTGATTTGTAATTCTCATTGTAGAGATCTTTCACCCCTTTGGCTAAACTGATTTCTAGGTATTTTAATTTTTTGGTAACTATTGTAAATGGGTTTACTTTCTTGATTTCTTTTTCTGCTAGTTCATTATAGGAAAATATAAATGCTACTAATTTGAGGGCATTGATTTTGTATCCTGCAATGTTACTGAATTTGTTAATCAGCTCTAAGAGATTTTTGCTCTTTATGTTTTTCTACATATAAGATATCATTTTCAAACTGGGACACTTTGACTTCATCTTTTTAAATATGGATCCTCTTTATTTCTTTCTAGCCTGATTCCTCTGACTAGTACTTGCAATAACTATGTTAAACAGGATTAGTGGGAGTGGGCATCTTTGTCTTGTTCCTGTTCTAAAGCAAAAAACTTTTAGCTTTTTCCCGTTCAGGAACATATTGATGATGGGTTTGGCAGTGGGCTTTTATTGTGTTGAGATACTTTCCTTCTGTACCTAATTTTCTGAGAACGTTTATCACGAAGGGATGTTGAATTTTGTCAAATGCTTTCTCTGTTTCTATTGAGATAATCATATGGTTTTTATCCTTGATTTTGTTGATGTAGTATATCACATTTATTGGCTTGCTTATGTGAACCTATTGTTTTCTTTTTTTGTTGTATCTCTGTCTGTTTTGGTATCAAAGTGATGTTGGCCTCATAGAGTGAGTCTGGTAGAGTGGGCTCTTTTAAATTTTTGGAATAGTTTAAAGAGAATTGATATTAATTCCTCTTTATAGGTTTGATAGAATTCAGCAGTAAAGCCATCCAGTCCTGGGCTTTTCTTTGTTTGGAGACTGTTGATTACTGCTTCAATCTTGTTGCTTGTTATTGGTCTTTTCAGGTTTTCTATGTCTTCTTGGTTCAGACTTGGTAGTTTGCATATGTCTAGAAATTTATCCATTTTCTCCAGGTTTTCAAATTTATTGACATATATCTGTTTGTAATAGTCTCTAATGATTCTTCATATTTCTGTGGTATCAGTTGTAATGCCTCTTTTTTCATTTCCGATTTTTGTTATTTGGGTCCTCTCTCTCTTCTTTTGTTTTTTTTCAGTTACTCTAGCTAATGGTTCAACTGTTTTGTTTATCTTCTCAAAAAAACAACTTTTTGTTTCATTGATCTTTTGTATCATTTTTTAGGTGTCTATTCCATTTACTTCTGCTTGGATCTGAATTATTTCTTTCTTTCTACTAACTTTGGGCTTGGATTGTTCTTGTTTTATTAATTCCTTGAGGTATAGTGTTATGTTGCTTATTTGAAATCTTTCTATTAATTTGATGTAACCATTAATTGCACTAAAGTTCCCTCTTTGTACTGCTTTTGCAGTATCTCACAGGTTTTGATATGATGTGTCTTTATCTTCATTGGTTTCAAGAAATTTTTTGTTTCCATTTAATTTCTTCTCAAGATTCCTTAAACAACTTCTTTTTTTTTTTTTTACCAGTGAGGGGATCACAACCCTTGGCACAGTGTGGTCTGCACCACGCTCAGCCAGTGAGCGCACCGGCCATCCCTACATAGGATCCGAACCTGTGGCCTTGGCATTACCAGGGCGGCATTCTCCGAGTGAGCTATGGGGCTGGCCCCCTTAAACAACTTCTGATAGAACTGCCATACAATCCAGCAATTCCACTGCTGGGCGCCTACATAGGATCCGAACCTGTGGCCTTGGCATTACCAGGGCGGCATTCTCCGAGTGAGCTACGGGGCTGGCCCCCTTAAACAACTTCTGATAGAACTGCCATACAATCCAGCAATTCCACTGCTGGGCGTATACCTAAATGAATGAAAAACTTCATGTCAAAGAGATACCTGCACCCCCATGTCTATCACAGCTCTATTTGCAATAGCCAAGAGTCGGACCCAACCTAAATGTCCATCATGAGGTGACTGGATAAGGAAAATATGGTATATATACACAATGGAATATTACTTTGCCATAAAAAAGAATGAAATATTACCATTCACAGCAACATGGATGAACTTAGAGAAAATCATAAATGAAATAAGCCAGGCACAGAAAGAGAAATACCATATGTCCTCACTCATAAGTGGGAGTTAAAAAATAAGCATAGGGCTGGCCCCGTGGCTCACTTGGGAGAGTGTGGTGCTGGCAGTGCCGAGGCTGTGGGTTTGGATCCTATATAGGGATGGCCAGTGCGCTCACTTGCTGAGTGTGGTGCAGACCCCACCGTGCTGAGGGTTGCGATCCCCTTACCAGTCAACAAACAAACAAACATATAAAAGAAAGAAAGAAAGAAAGAGGCAACAATTGCAATAATGACTTGCACTTCCAAAGGAAGAACTGAGGTTACTAGAAATGGGAA
This sequence comes from Galeopterus variegatus, assembly GCF_000696425.1. NCBI lineage: Eukaryota > Metazoa > Chordata > Mammalia > Dermoptera > Cynocephalidae > Galeopterus > Galeopterus variegatus. The sequence goes on from NW_007733915.1 coordinate 75,811, forward strand.
AGAGAAGGGGGGTGGAGGGAAGGGAGGAAATGGTAGAGAGCTGTGAATAGCAATGACAGTGTGTACTGTTGAATATAATAATTATTCTGATTTGAGCATCACATATTGTGCACAAGTTTTGATATTCAACTCTATACCCCACAGATAGTACAATCAACTATGTTAAAATAATAAAAAAAGGAAATATGAACAGAACCCCCAAAATAGAAATGCTCTCACATATGTAAACCAGTCTTGGACACTTAATAAATAATTATTGTGTGGCTGGTAATCTCCATTTAATAAGCTGTACTGTGAATTAACTGAGCAATGAAAAGCAAAATTTCTTCTCAGACCCATAGGTCATTCAGGAACCTGTTTTTTATTTCCATGTATTTGTAGAGTGTCCTGAATTTTGTTTGTTATTAATTTCTAGTTTTAATCCATTGCGATCTGAAAAGATACTTGAGATGATTTTGATTTTTTTAAAAGTTGTTGAGACTTGATTTGTGACCTAACATGTGGTCTATCCTGGAGAATGTTCCATGTG
>NW_007733915.1:77036-78043 GCF_000696425.1 Galeopterus variegatus
GAATGTTCCATGTGCTGATGAGAAGAATGTATATTCTGTAGTTGCTGGATGAAATGTTCTGAAGATAAATGCCAAGTCCAATTGGTCTAAAGTGTAGTTTAAATCCTGCATTTCTCTGTTGATTCGTTGCCTGGCTGATCTGTCCAGTGCTCACGTCATGAGGGCAGTTTGCATGTCCCCCACTATTATTGTATTGGGGTCTATATCTTTTTTTAGAACTAATGGTATTTGCTTTATATACTGGGTGCTCTGGTGTTGGGTGCATATGTATTTATGATTGTCATATCTTCTTTCTAGATAGATTCCTTTATCATGATATAGTGGCCTTCCTTGATTCTTTTTGTGGTTTTTGGTTTAAAGTTTATTTTAACTGATATAAGAATAGCTACTTGTGTTTCCATTTGCATGGTGTATCTTTTACTATCCCTTCACTATTAGTCTGTGTGCATCTTCGAGGTGAGGTGACTCTCTTGAAGACAGCATATGGTTGGGTCTAGCTTTTTAATCCAATTGGTCAGTCTGTGTCCTTTGAGTGGTGAGTTTAATCCATTTGCATGTAGGGTTGTTACTGTGAGGTATTGTCTTACTCCTGCCATTTATTGCTTTTTGTTTAGATGTTTTAAATATCTTTTGTTCCTTTCTTCCTCTTTTATTGTTTGTCTTCAATGTTGGTTGGGTTTTTTGAGGTGGTAAGATTTAGTTTCTTTTTTTTCTCATTTGCATTTGTGTCTTACCAGTGGCTTTTGTTCTTCCTTGTGTGTTTGTTATAGTGATTATTGTTTTTCATATTTCAGATGCAGGACTACCTTGAGAATTTCTTGCAGGTCTGGTCTTGTGGCAATGAACTCCCACAGTTTTTGTTTGTCTTGGAAATGTACAATTTACTTAAAATTTTTTTCCCTAGGGCCGGCCCATGGCTCACTCGGGAGAGTGCAGTGCTGACAACACCAAGGCCACAGGTTCGGATCCCTATATAGGGATAGCCGGTTAGCTCACTTGGGAGAGCG
>NW_007733915.1:79144-83357 GCF_000696425.1 Galeopterus variegatus
AATCGCAAATTTTTGAGATTTGGGATTTTCTATTTATTTTTTATGGTATTCTGGGAGTAGAATTGTTTTAAAATTTAATATAGACTATTTCATTAATCTAATTATTTATGGGTGATATACATTGGTACTTCAAAAAGTCTGTAGAAAAATACAATTAAAAAATAATATGAATCTTTCTATGAACTTTTAAAAGTACCCTTGTAAATACTTCCTATCCTGAAATTTTACTATTTTTTCTTCCACAAATTAATATTTTCTTTTACATATGTAGATTTTCAATCCACCTATACATGATAAACCTTCATGATCTTATGTAGTGGTTCAATTTTATTTCATTCACCTAATGATACCAGTTACTTCAACATATATTTTGCAAAGTCTATCTTCCCATGTAAATTTTCCAGTGCCATCCACTCGATGTGAAACATCCACATTGCCTTGGTTTCTTTCTGAATCTTTCATTGTACTACATTGTTCTACTTTCTGTTACAGCTACAATAATATATCATTTTGCAAACATTGAATATTTCTCCATCAATGTGTCTATATTAATATATTTTAATATTTTCAAGTTTTTATTTTCATGTATAACATTTTAATAATTTTAAATAAAGTTATTGCATACTTTCTTTTAGAATGTTTGAATATGTCATGTTCTTATAAATTTACCTTGGGAAGATTTTTATGAACTTTGATAACCATGTTAATTGAGCAGTACACAATTTCCACCAGATATCAAGAGTTAAAAGTGATGTATAGGGGCCGGCCCGTGGCTCACTTGGGAGAGTGTGGTGCTGATAACACCAAGGCCCCGGGTTCGGATCCCATATGGGGGTGGCCGGTTCTTATACGAAGTTATACGAATAGGGATGACCGGTTCGCTCACTGGCTGAGCGTGGTGCTGACAACACCAAGTCAAGGGTTAAGATCCCCTTACCGGTCATCTTTTTAAAAAAAAAAAGAAAAAAAAAGTGATGTATAGGATCAAATAAGGATGGATTTTTATCAAAAAGGTAAAAGATAACAAGTGTTAGGGAGAATGTGAAGGAAAAAAAAAACTTCTTGTATATTGTTGGTGGGAATGTAAATTAGTATAGCCACTGTGGAAAATGGTATGGAGGTTCATCAGAATACTGAAAGTAAAACTACCATATGATCCAGTAATTCGACTTCTGAGTATATATATCCAAAGAAACTGAAATCACTATTTTAAAGAGATGTCTGCACTCCCATGTTCATTGCAGGATTATTCACCATAGCCAATACGTGGAATCAACTGNAATCGCAAATTTTTGAGATTTGGGATTTTCTATTTATTTTTTATGGTATTCTGGGAGTAGAGTTGTTTTAAAATTTAATATAGACTATTTCATTAATCTAACTATTTATGGGTGATATACAGTGGTACTTCAAAAAGTCTGTGGAAAAATACAATTAAAAAATAATATGAATCTTTCTATGAACTTTTAAAAGTACCCTTGTAAATACTTCCTATCCTGAAGTTTTACTATCTATTTTTTCTTCCACAAATTAATATTTTCTTTTTCATATGTAGATTTTCAATCCACCTATACATGATAAACCTTCATGATCTTATGTAGTGGTTCAATTTTATTTCATTCACCTAATGATTCTGGTTACTTCAACATATATTTTGCAAAGTCTATCTTCCCATGTATATTTTCCAGTGCCATCCACTTGATGTGAAACATCCACATTGCCTTGGTTTCTTTCTGAATCTTTCATTGTACTACATTATTCTACTTTCTGTTATAGCTACAATAACATATCATTTTGCAAACTTTGAATATTTCTCCATTGATGTGTCTATATTAATATGTTTTAATATTTTCAAGTTTTTATTTTCATGTATAACATTTTAATAATTTTAAATAAAGTTATTGCATACTTTCTTTTAGAATGTTTGAATATATCACATTCTTGGGAATAGGAATTCTCATGCTGTGTCTCTTACCATTCCTCATGGAAGACTGTTTGCAAGTGTGTTTTGTAGTTACTTGGAGGCAACAATGGGTGAAGAATATTTTAACTTTGGTATCACCGTATGGCTTTTCTTGAAAAAATAACCAAAGGTGTTTGATTCTGCTTCTAGTAGGTTCCACCAAATAACCTTGTCCAGGATAAGTGCTAATGTTAATGTCTTGGTCTAGTATTTCTTCTAGTATTATCCTAGCAAATTTCAGGGACTGACTTTGGTTTCCAATTTCTAACAGTTAAAAAACAATTGTCCTTTGGGTAGGAGTTATTGGCTTACTTTTTCTCCTGACATAGAGGTAAGGATTCTGTTGCTGAATCACTGTGATTTTAGCACTTAAAGAAATAATCCTTTTTAAGCATCTCACTTTGCCAGTGTCAAATGCTCACATCCTGTCCCTGCATGGATGTTGAGTATCTAAGCCTCAAAGGAACCCGGCTCCTTTCTAATTCTGACCCTCAGACTCTGTCTAAAGCCCATGGTAGCATCGACTGGAAGAGGTAATGTTCTTTTTAAAAATTTTTTTGCATGGCTGGTGGGTACTGGGATTTGAACTGGTGACCTTGGTGTTACAAGGCTGTATTGTAACCAACTAAGCTAACTGCCAGCCCAAAGAGTTAAAGTTCTGAATTTCATTCTACTTTTCATGTAAGTGTCCTGGAGATTTCTTTATCTGTATCAAAAGTGCACCCTTAATTATTATGTTGATAAAATTTGAGATAATCATGTTAGATGTAATTGTGTCATTACAATGCTGGTAAATTTTTTTCTTTTAACTTCAGGAAATTCTACAGGCATTTATCTCTTCCTCTGTTGAATACATATTGTTCTTTAGAAAATTACATTATGCCTTATTTCTCTATCATAGTGAAAGAAATCACACAATTACTTTGGTAAAATCCAAATATTTGTATCTAGTTCAGAATCTTTCTAAAATATTAGGTAGACCATAAAAAATAAAATCAATCTAAAAGTACAAAAGCCTCAAAGGACCAAAATATGTAACATAAAATAACTTTTAAATGTATATTACAGTAGGGTTAAAACAGAGGAGAGTTCCTTACTGCTCTTACTGAGGTTGACTGGAATATCTTGTGTTCTTTTGAAAAACTGGCTCATTTCAAAGTTCAGTTTGATTACACGGTACTTAACACAAGTGACTCCATTCTGGTTTGGTTTGTTCTGCTGGGGCCTAGTTCATAAAGCTAGTCTAAAACAATGGCTTCCCATAAAGTCTTTTTAACAGTGGGATTACAAAAATACATGGGTTTATTTTGCACAGCAATATCAATATAAAAACAATGGTTATATCTGTTAGATAAAATTTTATGAGATTTTTATATTATTCTGTATGTATATGTCAATTTTAATAATTTTTGAAAATGCATAAGTATAAGTTACAACTATGATCAAGGAACTATTAGAATATTCATCATAAACAGGCACTTGGACACTGGGACAAAGAAAAGCAACAGTGTCTCTCATCTTGGAAACTCAGACTCTTCTTCAAATCCATACTTTGTAGCTCTCAAATAAATGGATTTGTGCTTGGTTTTTTGTCTCCCTAAATCCATTATTTTCAGTCCCCTCCTTTTTTCTCCATTCATGAATTGAGATCTTGATGGTGAAAATAGTTTATTTTGTTCTATAAGAAAACACTTCAAAGGAAGAAGGATTGAGCTTGTTCTTGATTTTTGGTGGAGGTTTGTCAAGAAAAGCAGACAAAGTTTTTCCAAAAAGGAAGGTGTGTGTGTGTGTGTGTGTGTGTGTGTGTGTGTTTATGTAATGGAGACATAAAAATATTTGTCTGTGTTCTTACTTATAAATTTACCTTGGGAGGATTTTTATGAACTTTGACAACCATGTTAATTGAGCAGTACACAATTTCCACCAGATATTAAGAGTTAAAAGTGATGTATAGGATCAAATAAGGATGGATTTTATCAAAAAGATAAAAGATAACAAGTATTAGGGAGAATGTGAAGGAAAAAAAAATCCTCTTGTATATTGTTGGTGGGAATATAAATTAGTATAGCCAGTGTGGAAAACGGTATGGAGGTTCTTCAGAATACTGAAAGTAAAACTACCATAGGATTCAGTAGTTCCACTTCTGAGTATATATACCCAAAGAAACTGAAATCACTATTTTAAAGAGGTGTCTGCACTCCCATGTTCATTGCAGGATTATTCACCATAGCCAATACGTGGAATCAACTG
>NW_007733915.1:83891-98630 GCF_000696425.1 Galeopterus variegatus
ATGGAGGTTCTTCAGAATACTGAAAGTAAAACTACCATAGGATTCAGTAGTTCCACTTCTGAGTATATATACCCAAAGAAACTGAAATCACTATTTTAAAGAGGTGTCTGCACTCCCATGTTCATTGCAGGATTATTCACCATAGCCAATACGTGGAATCAACTGAAGTGTCTATTAATGAATGAATAAAGAAAATATGGTATATATACTCAATGGAATACAATTCAGCCTTAAAAAACAAATCCTCTCATTTGTGGCAGTGTGGAATAAATCTGGAGAACATTATGCTAAGTAAAATAGGCCAGGCAGAGAAAGGCAAATACCATAGTATCTCACTTAAATGTAAAATCTAAAAATGTTAAACTTACAGAGGTAGAGAGTAGAATGGTGGTTGCCAGGGGCTAGGTGTGTGTGTGGTGGGGTAGTTGTTGATTAAAAAGAACAAAGCTTCAGGTAGAAAAAGTCGTTTTTGAAATTTATTGTACAACAGGGTGACTATAGTCAACAAAACTGTACTTTATTTGTATAGCAAAATAACTTTTTGAAATAGTTACATTTAAGTAAATTTCAACTGTCTCACCATAAAAAATTACAGGTAAGTGAGGTGATGGATAAGTTGTTTGATTAATCATCCCATGTTACGTATATCTATCAAAATATAACATTATACACCTTAAATGTATATAATTATGATTTTCAATCAAAAGAATATTAATAAAAATTTATATGGGTCTGAAAAAGTATGGGTGGTATTATTTTTATTATTTAGGTAAACCAAATACACCATTAATTTTGAGACTGATAGAAATATCTTTTATTGGTTTGTAAATGAAATCATTTACAAGTTTATTAATTGTTACAAAATTCTTTTAACTCTTAAACTAACACTTGTTCATGTCTTTTATACTGTGGAAAACAAAGGCCTGGACCATTGGGTAAGTGACTTTTAAATGTGTGTGTGAGAGAATCAGAACACCCTTATATTTTCTTTTACTCAGGAGCAGCCTTGGAGAATGGCTGAGGTGTTGTCCAGTCCTCAGAGGTGACCACACACTGAAATGACCAGAGGCCAATGCATCTTCAGCTCTGTGGTTTCTGTGGCTCCTTCCACCTGGGAAAGTTGAGGATAACCTATTTCCAGCAGGTGACCTTGTGTAGACTTAGGCGAAGCTCAGTTTATGACAAGCAGCCCAAGGTGAGGAAGCTGCCCTTATAGTAACATTTGTTAAGTAAGAAAAATCTGAAGCAAGGTTTGATGCCATCCTGAGTATCAGAGATGGAGATTTCTGGACAGAGAGAGCCATAAGGACTTAGAAATTGCATGCAGATACCTGGGAAAGTGTTTGCTCCTTGGAAGACCACAACGGGCCACAAGCGCATCCGTGAAGAACAAAAGATCTGGGGTAAGTGGGGAACCCCAGTGAGGGTTACTGCTGGGAGCCTGGAATTCCCACAGGAAGCATCTGCAGCCTGGGTGGCCCTAGGCATAGGATAGTCTGTGCCTATACCCACCTGGGAACCAGTGACTTTTATTGTGAGTACAGTGGCCCAAAAGAATTGGTTATCCGGATAAAAGACAGAGGATGGGGTGCGTTGGAACTTTGTGCACACAGGCAACTGATCCTACAATGCTGGTGGATGCAATTCAAGTGTTTGGGGAAACAGAACTACTCACTCACCTAGGGCAATATTCACACAGATTATTTTACAGGACTTCAAAGTTAAGACTGTAGATTATCTTTTGAGTTCTCATTTGAGTGGAGGGAAGAAATGACACTGAACTAGACCACCACTAAGCCAAATTTAACATCATTACATTTCTTGTTTATATTAATCCAAATTTTATTTTAAAGTCTGGCCCAACAAAGTCCTTTACTTCTTCCACAGGACCAACGATGGTGATGAAACACAGGCATTTTACTTAATATTGGAATTTACCCAGTTTTTTATGATTCCAATTTTATGAGTATAGGTTTGACCTCTTTTGTATAATGTCCATTAACTGGACACTAATTGGACTGTAAATCAAATACTGACACTATCAGTAAAGTGCAACCAATTCTGTGTTTTGTACCTTACATGCAATATTTTGCATTATTTAAATTATATGCAATAACCTGCTGTTGGGTTGGATCACAGACCCTTCTACCCCATTCTGTATAGATCCTGAGCCAGGTAGTTAAAAAAAAAACACTGAGTAGACGCAGGCAAAGTGGACATGATTTATTTTTAGACGTGAGCTTTGCCTACCAGTGGTTCAGAGCTGCTGCTTTCCATACTGAAGACTACACGCTAGTGGCAACAAGCCAAGGGGTACACAGGTGCGCATGTGCACTCACTCTGCTCTCACATAACTCGTTTACAATGGATGTGCTGAATCATACGCAGCCGGATATGAGGCGAGGGGCCTGACTATACTGACTCCACTTTCCTCACACTCAACCCCGTCAGGGTCCCTCGCCATACAACCTACGCGTTGGGAATCTTCTGCAATGTTCCCTTAGTGAGGATAGCTGATTCTTGCATCCATATAACCTCCATGCTTATTGTAGGTTCAATACCTGAGGCTTGTCCCTATTACTCTATCCTTTCAACTATTAGCCATGAAAACCCCATGCATACACATGTCCGGTTAATAGTTGTCATTGGGGTGATTTTCCACAGGAATCCTGAAGCCACACTGGTAGAAAACTTGGTGCATATTCAGCAAACTGACACACTGGCCACAAGAATGTATGTATGGCATGGTTCACGCCATGGCAGTATCCTAAAGGAGTCAGCTTGGGCTGCCCTCTCCAAGTTGGCAAGGCCGCTGGAGGGAGAGCTGCTGGCAAAGCCACAGCTACGAGCACTTGCTGCAACCAGAAGGGCTGCCTGCCTCGGCTTTGTGGCTTTTGCCTTCTCTTTCGATATTTTGGTTAGCGTGGCAGTTCTCTGAATTCCCAAAAGATTATGAAAATAACACAAATAATTATGCAGTCATTGAACTAAACATTCCCACAGAAGGATCCAAGTAAATTGGATAATTCGAAATTATCCCCTTATGATAAATTGACCACAACAACACATGTTCCAAAAGCACCGCTCACGACTAAATATGAGCTGCAGCCTAATGTAAGTTGGCAAACATCATTTACTAGAGGTTATATTAATGGTAAGAGAATGGTTGGCATTAATGAGAAATTATATGATTGGGACAAATTAAGTATATGGGAACAAAACTGTAGATACTACTTGGTGATATCCAGTTTTAAATAAATCATTAAGAATTAGATATTGGGATGCTGCACACAAGGACACTTTAACATTTAGATCAAGATAACGGCCACAGCAAGTGCATAACCTTAAAATGTGCATGATAATCAAATATCCACTGTTCCTTTACATTTGGCTCCCAACCTGTTAACAGGGTGGATCTTAACCACAGTTTGCTACAGAGAAAGGTCACAAGATAACTTCAAGACAATGAAGGGATGGTTTGAGTCTGATAAACCTGATTCCGGGAAGAAGCACGAGCTGATCACCTAAGACCTGCTGACCTCTAAAAAAGTTTCCTCCCTGCTTTATGGACCATTGATTTAAGCTTGCTGACATAATAAAAATAGTTCCCCCCAGACCCCCCCTGCAGAGAAAAATCTAAATAAAAGGCATTGCCTCATGCTCTACTGTGCTCCAGCTGCAACATGCTGACAGCCGGCAGAGAGAGAACGTGCATATTGATGCATTGAGGTCTCTGTCTGTGTTTGTTATTTTCGCCGACCCTCCCTCTCCCTTTTTGGGTACCCACAACTCGACTGGAGCAGGTCTCCAGCATATGTATGTATCCAGTCAACTCTGGGCCTGCAGCGACCATACTATGGGCAAAAAGACAAAAAGGCTACTGGCACCAATAGAGGGAGTTCTCGTCCCTCTGGCAGAACACAAGCCAACTTACCATCCTGGAAAGAACAGTTGCAGGAGCAGGTTCTGTGGCTCTATGCAACAGAGCCTCCACTGGAGAGGGCCCACCCTTGCATGGTCTCTCCCTTAAGATCCTGACTGTTGGCCATAACCACTGTGTCCACTCATTCAGGGATGGGGGTTGGGCAGATAGCCTTAGTCCCTTTTTCAGAAGACCATTGTACCATCCAATCATTCCCACTGCCTGGGGATGATACGGCACATGTAATGTCCACTGAATGGACAACTGAGAAGCCCACTTCTGTACTTCATGGCCATTAAAGTGGGTTCCATTGCCACTCTTTATGACCAGGAGTTGACCATACATGGCCATAAGGCTATTCAATACCTTAATAGTGCCTACCTGGTTTGGGGTCTTACTAGACTGTACAAACAGAAGACCAGTAACTCTATGAATGGCTGTGAAGATATACCTGTAGTTCTCCAATCTTGGCAGTGATCCCACATGATCCACCTGACACCATGTTAGGAGCATCCTCCTCTCAGGTTTTCTGCCTGCGGCACTTGGCGAGCCATCAAGGGTACATCTGCCATCAGGGGTATTCTTTTTCAAGTTTATGCGGCACCTGGCAAGCCCTAGACCACATGTTCTTGCAGACAGAATGCTGCATTCTCCAATGTAACCACCCAGCTACATCAGCTTCTGGGGCTCTCTCCAGCCACCTTACCTTAGCCAGTGCATCAGCTTCATCATTGCCTGGACTGGCTAAAGGAAGTGCCCTGTGACGTGGAAAGGGCTTACTTCCTTTTCATGTCCTATTTCCCATAACTCTTGCCACATGGCTTATCCCCACAGGGATCAGTGACCAACCATCCACTGTTGATATTTCCAAGTAAATATCCAAAGGGTAAAACCCTTATATACAATCCACTCATATTATTCCAAATGACCTAGCAGCATTGGAGCCACCTTGGTTAAATCTGCAAGAGAATCAGAGGTTAGTGAGACATCATCTTTATAACAAACTATTGTAACCATGCTGGGCCTAGTCCACCTGGCTAGGTCTCCAGCCACTAAACCATGACAGATGGTTGGGCTACGCAGGTAGCCTTGGGGCAATGCTTGAGCTATCCAGGTAGCCTTGGGGCAATGCTTGAAAAGTCCACTGCCTTCCTTCCCAGATGAAGGCAAATTGATCTTGGTTATCAGCTGAGATCGGGATAGAGAAAAAAGCATTTGCAATGTCTAGTACATAATGATAAGTTCTTAGCTGAGTCATCAGCTAATCCATCAAGTCATGAACTGAAGGCACAGCTGCATGTAAAGGAGGCACTACTTTGTTCAGTTCTTGATAGTCCACAGTCATCCTCTAGGTCCCATCAAGTTTTTTCACTGGCCAATCTGGGGGCATTAAAGGGACTATGTGCAGGATGAATAATGCCAACCTTTTCTAACTCCAATATAGTGGCACCTATCTCCACATGTCTTCCCAGCAGGCAATGCTATTTCACACTGACCACACACCTTGGCTTGGGTAATACCTGTGAGTCATGTTTAGCATGTCCCTGCAATACAGGCTTTACTGTCCATATCCACAACTGGAATTCTCCAACTGTTTTTTGCAGGTGTAACCTATAAAACACATCTATACCCAAGATGTATTTGGCTACAGGAGACACACACACAGTATATACACGAGGGGGCAATTGTCCAAGACACAGCGACAAAGACACAGCTTTGACTGTAATAGTCTGTCCTCCATAGAAATCAACATTCACTGTGGCACCTGGAAACTTACCTGGGTTGCCATATATCAAGCTACATTCTGCACAGGTATCCACTAATGCTAACACACACTGTACATTTGCCATCCCCCGCTAGGTCCCACAACTGTAAGAGCCAAGCAGCTAGGGGTTTGCCTGTCTGTGATGCACAATAGGTCATGAAAGGAGACACACAGGCTCTCCCAATTCACCCTCAGGGTTGTCATCATCCTCAGCTTCAGGAACTGGGGTGATCTGTCACTGTACTTCATTCTCCAGCATGTCTGCCTTTTGCCATGCTGCCTCATGGAGTGCCCGGTCCATATTGGCTCGCAGTACAGCAAACCACACCCAGCCCATCTGGCCAGCCATTCTCTGGGAGTCCTCATCTTTCACCATGGAGCTCAATACCCTGAGAGCTTCCTTTATGCTCTCAAGGGACCCATCAACTTGGTCCCATGTTTCCAGTGGAGCCCAAGTCCACAGGAATGCTGCCACCAGGTACCACATGCTCGAGGGCAGCCACATCTCCCCATCCCTAGGGGCTCATGGCTCCCTTACCTGCTCATCCTGCCAAAACTATGCCAATTGGGCTGGATCACAATCCCCTCTACCCCATCCTGTGCAGGTCCTGAGCCAGGTAGTTAAAAGAAAAATCGAGTAGCCACAGGCAAAGTGGACATGATTTAGTTTTAGATGCGAGCTCTGCCAACCAGCGGTTCAGAGCTGCTGGCTTCAATATCAGAGTACACACTAGAGGCAACAAGCCAAGGGGTACACAGGAGCACATGCACACTAACTCTTCTCTCACGTAACTTGTTTACAACGGATGGGCTGAATCATACCCAGCTGGATATGAGGCGAGGGGACCTGACTATACCAACTCCACTTTCCTCACACCTGCATATAAAGATTACAATATTTAAAAAATACAAAAAATATATCAATAAGAGCATTAATATCTAAAGAGATTATAAATAGGAATAAGCATGAATTATCATTATGACATACCCATCCTCATCACTTTCAAAAGCTACTAAAAACGTCTTTTGGGGTTCTTAATAAACTTGATTTTTTCCCTACATTAAAATGGGTAGTACATTAATTTTCTGACCGAGATCTCTTGGCAATAAAACAAAAAGGATAATCTAGTAGTCCAGACAGGCAACAGTACCTTTCCAAATTTAGCCTTATCTCCTACATTTAACCTACTGCTTAATACGATTGATTAGCAGACGTAGTTAACACTTTGCTTGTACATATATATCCAATCAAGAAAATTTCAGCACTGTGGTAGCCAAGAGGAGAGTTAACTGTGAACAGAGGGACTGACCACGATCTTAGGTCAAAACATTAATGTCTATAGCACTTCAAGCACGGTTGACCTAGAGCACAGGTCCAAAGAAATGTGTAGGGACATTTTTCACAATGTAGGGAAAACTGAAAGTTGACTTTTTAATTCCAGATTTATTCATGCTTTTATGCTTTGCTTTTTTCTATTGGAAACATAAAATGTGTTTTCTGTTTTGCGAGGTCTAACATTCTGATGAATCTCAAAATCAATTGGATCAATTTAATACATTCTTATTTAGCTGTAACACATACTACAGCCCTTTAAAGAAATAAAAGAGATGATTTCTGGCAAAATGGCTGACTTTAAAGATGCCTGGCTCTTGTCCCTTTCACAAAAAAGGACCCAAACAAATAACGAATTGCTAAAATTTGATGGGGACATCTGTGGGTGAGTACTGAGGTGCAGCAAGAAGATGGCAAGATGGCTGTTAAGCATGAAAGCCCAGGACACAGCATAGAAAGGAAAGAAAAGAACACTGTCTCAGCTATCATGTCTCCCTTGTCAGGCACAGAGCTAGGAGGGACTTCCCCTTGTGGGGAAAAGCTAAGCAGAAGACCCCCACCAGCTCCCATTCCCACTACAATGACCTGCCATTCCTACCACAGGAGAAACCTACAACCTCACGAGCCTAAAGCCAAGTGTGGGGAGCTGCCCAGAATATATGCACCGCATTGCTCCAGAAAAAGAGCACACTGTGCACTACTCACGCCCCACTTCCATGACCCAAGCTGATGCAGTATGGTGCCATCTTGAAACCAAATCACAGCAGGAGATCACCCTGCCCTGGGGGCCAATAGCCACTGTGCTTTCCAGGCCTTGAGGCTTTGCCAACAACCCTATGCACTTACATGAGTGGCTACAATGCCATGACCCTGGCAACTTGGAACCTGGGCTCAGGAGTAGCCATGACTCTAGACTTGAACCTCTAGAAAGCCAACCCCAGGCCAGCCGAATTGCCACAACTCCATGACCCTGGCCAAAAAAACTGCTCAGAGGTTTCTACACTAGCAAATATTTCCCTGAGTTACTGAAGCCAAGTTTGATCTCGCCTCCAGCTCTGAGAAGCAGCTCAGAAATCCCAGTCCCAGCAGACCTGCTTTTGAACCAGCAAATTGCAGCCTCAGCACCCACTGTGTGCCCATGCTTCTGGCTCCCAGAAACAGCTTGGCTGTTCTGCTCCTGTTGGAAGTGCCCCTAAGTCTTTGAGCCATCACACGGCCATGGCTCCAAGTGAGAAACAGGTCAGATGACCTGGTGGGTTCACCCCTAGTCAGAAAATTTGCACTGTAATTCTGTCACTGGCATGCCAGTCCCAGACTTGCTGACATGCCACATGTCCACAGCTGCAGCCCGAGAATCGGCCCAGCAGCCCTATCCCCTGAAAAGGCTGATCAACAGTGTGAATGCACACACTGCTGGCTGAGAAGAAGTTTAGGAAGCCCTCACCAGGCAAAGCTGTGCCACAGCACTGCAATCCCTCCCAGCCTCTGTTGCTGAAGTACTCATAGACATAGCAAATGTTGATTACAACTGAAGAAATTGCACAGAGTCTACACTACTGCACCCACCCAGAACAAAGCCAATGTACCCTACTCGAGTAACACCCTAGGACATATTTGCAGGTGATAATCCTTTTCCATGAAAGCTACTCTACAGAATTCAAAGAGGCAACTGTTCTACCAGATGTAAGTATATAAATACAGGGAACAAGAAACATGAAAAATCAAAAAATTATGACACCACCAAAGAAACAAAATAATTCTTTACTAACTTATCCCAAATAATTGGAAATTTTCTAACTTTCCAGAGAAGTAATGCAAATTAATAACCTTAAGGAAACTCATGGAGATAGAAGAGAATATAGACAATTTAACAAAATTAAAAACAATTCATGATCTGAATGAGAAATTTAACAAAGAGATAGATCTCATAAAAAATCACACAGAAATCTTGGAACTGAAAAATCCACTGGATGAAATAATATATATATCTGAGAGCCTGAACAACAGACTAGATCAAGCAGAATATGAATTTCTGAAGTTGAAGACAGGTCTTTTGAAATAACCCAGGAACACACACACAAGAAATAAATAAAAAGAATAAAGAAAGCCTATAAGATTTATGGAACTTCATTAAGCAAGCCAACATTAGAATTACGGGCATTCGGCAGGAGAAGAGAATTAAAAAGGCACTGAAAACCTATTTAATAAAATAATAACTGAAAAATTCTCATGTATTGGGAGAGATATAGACTTTCAGATCCAAGAAGTCCAAAAGTCACCGAATAGGTTCAACTAAAAAGGTCTTCACTGAGGCACATTGTAGTTGAACCTTCAAAAGTTAAAGAAAAAGAGAATTCTAAAAACAGCAGGAGAGAAGTGTCAAGTCACATATAAGGAAACCCTCATTAGTCTAACAGCAGACTTCTTGGCAGAAGCCTTACAGGCAAAAGAAAGACTGAGATAATGCACTCACAGTGCTGAAAGAAAATAACTGTCAGCCCGGAATAATATGTCTAACACAGCTAACCTTTAGAAGTGATGTAGAAATTAAAATTTCCTTAGATAAGCAAAAACTGAGAGAATTCATCAATGTTTGATAGGTCTTACAAGAAATGTTCAGGGGAGTCCTACTTCTGGAAGTGAAAAACAATAAGTACCATTATGATAACATGTGAAAATCTAAAACTCTCTGGTCAAATAGATACATAAATGAAAAAGAGAAAGGATCAAACCTTATTACTGTAGAAAACTACCAAACCAAAAAGATAAACAAAAGAAGAAGAAAAAAACCAAAGGATATACAAAACAACAAGAAACTAATAAAAAACGACCCAAGTAAGTCCTCACCTATTAATAATAGCATTAAATGTAAATGGACTAAATCCTCCAATTAAGAGACATATTTTTTTGATGTGTTGCTGTTTTCTGATTGCTAAACTTTTGTTGAGTATTTTTATGTCTATGTTCATCAAAGATATTGGCCTATAGTTTTCTTTCTTTCTTTTTTGTTGTATCTTTGGTTTTGGTATCAGGGTGATGCTGGCCTCACAGAATGAGTTTGGGAGAATGGCCTCTATTTTAATTTTTTGGAGTAGTTTGAAGAGAATTGGTATTAATTCCTCTTTTTTTAGTGTCAAATTATTGTTTATTTATTTTATTGGTTATGAATATTCATGATACAAAGCTGACTGTCACCCCTTATGCCCAAGATGTGAAGGCCAGATTCATACTGGCAGCATATCCACTACCACAAATTGTGTTTGAACCTCATGTCCCCTCCCCTTATCTCCCCCACTCCACTTCATAGCCTGAGGAATGTTCTCTCCCTCTGCAATTCCAATGCACCACTGTGATCTTCCTTTCCTTCCTTCTTTCTCTCTTAGCTGCCACTTATGAGTGAGTACATGTGGTATTTATCCCTCTGTGCTTTGCTTATTTCACTCCATAAGTTTCTCCAGGCTCATCCATGTTGTTGCAAATGGGAGAATTTCATTTTTTTTTGTGGCAGAGTAGTATTCCATGGTGACAATACACGTATATACTATACATTGATTCACTTCAGGTAGATAGCATAGCTTTGTACCTGTCAATCCACCAATTCTCCTCCCCCCAATGTACCCTCCCCTCCTGGCTTCTGGTAACCATTATTCTATTATTCTACTCTCTACTTCTGTGAGAACCACTTACCTTCTTTTCATTTTTAGATCCAACATATGAGTGAGATTATGCAGTATTTCTGTTTCTGTGCCTGACTTACCTCACTTAACATGATGGTCTCCAGTTCCATCCATGTTGCTGCAAATGACTGTATTTCTTTCTTTCTTTCATTTTTAATATCTGAGTGGTATTCCATTGTGTGTATATATCACAGGTTTTTAACCATTACTCCATTGATAGGCATTTAGATCGATTCCTTCTTTTGGCTATTTGAATAGTATTGCAATAAACATGGGAGTGCAAGTGTCTCTTCAGAATATTGATTTTGTTTCCTTTGTGTATATACCTAATAGTGGGATTGGTGGGTCATAAGTTAGTTCTATTTTTAGTTTTTCGAGGAACTCCCATACTGTTTTTTCTTTTTTTTGATTGGGACATAGTTGATTGCACATATCTGTGGAGTACAGTATTGAATATCAATACCAGAGTGCAATATATGTTGTTCAAATCAGGATAATTAGTATATTCATCATTACATAATGTAATCAATTTTCATGGCCCTTTACCATTCCTTCCCTTTCACCTCTCCCCCTTCCTCACCCCCAGCCATCTCAGTTCTGTCCAAAGAGAGGTTTTTTAATGTGCCCATCTCAAAGAAATTATAAATGTTTAATATGATGGATATAGTAATTACACTGATAGCATTAAATAATGTATGCATGTATCAAAATATCATGTTGTACCCCATAAATATGTACAATTATAAATAAATTTAATAAAACAAGTAAAAAATGTCAATCATATTCTACAGATAATAATGTGGAGGATAAATACCACAAGTCTCTCTTACTGAAATTAAGCAGCTTCTTTCTCTACTAACTGTTCTCCTACTTGTTGTAAATTTTTTCTTAGGTTCCAGACTTCCAAAGATATTGATTCTGATAGGTTTTGCCAGTTTAATTGTTGCTTCAGTGGACAGTATTGTTAATATTCCCTACTTTGAAACTTTCAGTGGGATACTGTATAATGATCTAATCAGAATAGTTAGCATATCCATCATGTAAACATTTATCATTTCTTTGTAGTTATAACATTCAAGATCTCTTTTCTGTCTATCTTGAGCTATACAATACAATATGATTAGCTGTTGTCACCCCCAAGCACCAGAACTTAACTCTTTCTATCTAACTGTAACTTTGTACCAGTCTACCAAACTTTCCCCAGTCCTCTCTCCCCCTCCACTTTCTTTGCCTCTAGAAACCACTATTGTACTCTTTATTTTTCTGTTTTAAATTTATTTTTCTTAATTGACCCTTGATAATTGCATATATTTATGAAGTACAATATGATATTTGGGTACATTCATACTGTGTGCAATGACCATATCAGAGTGCTTAGTATACCCATCACCTCAAACATTTGTCACTTCTTTGTGTTAGGAACATTCAACATCATCTCCACTAGCTATTCAGAGATACACAGTTCTTGGTTGTTAACTGCAGTCTCCCAACATCTCTTCTTTAACAAAAAAATTAATCTTTCTGTAGTATCTCACAGAGTCTTTTTATATTTTCATAACGGCTTAGAAACATACTTTAATATGAAACATTACTTTAATATGTCACCTATATGTGCAGTGGGTGATTTTCTATTCAGTCACCCAGCCTGATGCAAGTATGTAAACCAGAGCCAAGTAAAGAGTCAGAAAAAATGTAGGGACTCAAAAACTAAGGAAGATTTAAAGCAATCTTTCTGTTTATTGGGTCTATCGATAACAGTGATTTTTTTTTTTTTTTTGGTGTGAGCAAAGGAGAGCTGGATCTCACTTAGGGAAAGCTCTCCAGCAGTTTACAGCTAACTTCTCAGCAAGTCAAAATTCATGGAATTATTAATAATTAGGTTCTTTGGTCACTCGAGATATTTTTTATACTAAAATGGGACATTTTAGGATTTTCTTTTTCTTATTTTTAAAAATTTTTATTTTATTTTGTCAATATACAATGTGGTTGATTATTGTGGCTCATTACCAAAACCTCCCTCCCTCCTCTTTCTCCCCCCCTCCATCCCAACAATCTCCTTTCTGTTCGCTTGTCGTATCAACTTCAAGTAACTGTAATTGTTGTGTCTTCTTCTGTTCCCACCGTTGTTTGTGTACTTATTTATTCATTTTTAGCTCTCACAAATAAGTAAGAACACGTGATATTTCTCTTTCAGTGCCTGACTTGTTTCACTTAATATAATTCTCTCTAGGACCATCCATGTCATTGCAAATGGCAGTATTTCATTCTTTCTTATAGCAGAGTAGTATTCCATTGTGTAGATGTACCACATTTTCCATATCCACTCATTTGATGATGGACATTTGGGCTGGTTCCAACTCTCAGCTATTATAAAGAGTGATGCAATGAACATTGGAGAACAGTATACCTTCGACTTGATGATTTCCATTCTTCTGGGTATATTCCCAGCAGTGGGAAAGCTGGGTCATATGGTAGATCTACCTGCAATTGTTTGAGGAACCTCCATACCATTTTCCATAGAGGCTGCACCATTTTGCAGTCCCACCAACAATGTATGAGAGTTCCTTTTTCTCCACAACCTCACCAGCATATATCCTTCACAGTCTTTTGGATATTAGCCATTCTAACTGGGGTGAGATGGTATCTCAGTGTGGTTTTGATTTGCATTTCCCAAATACTGAGTGATCTTGAGCATTTTTTCATGTGTCTGTTGCCCATTCGTATGTCTTCCTTTGAGAAATGCCTATTTAGCTCTTTCACCCATTTTTTAATTGGGTTAGGTGTTTTTTTGTTGTAACGTCATTTCGGTTCTTTGTATATTCTGGATATTAATCCTTGGTCAGATGTATATTTTGCAAATATTCCACTCTATTGGTTGTCTTTTAACTCTGTTAATTGTTTCTTTTGCTGTGCAGAAGCTTTTTAGTTTGACATAATCCCATTTTTTAATTCTTCCTTTGCTTGCCCATGCTTTTGGTGTCATATTCATGAAGTCTGTGTCCAGTCCTACTTCCTGAAGTGTTTCTCCAATGTTTTCATTAAGAAGTTTTATTGTTTCAGGTTGTATATTTAATTCTTTAATCCACTTTGAGTTGATTTTAGTATATGGTGAGAGGTATGGGTCTAGTTTCATTCTCCTGCATATGGATATCCAGTTATCCCAGCACCATATGCTGAAGAGGCAGTCTCTTCCCCAGTGTATAGGCTTGGTGCCTTTTTTCAAAGATCAGATGGCTGTAGGTGTGTGGGTCGATTTCTGGATTCTCTTTTCTATTCCACTGATCAGTGTGTCTGTTTTTATGCCAGTACCATGCTGTTTTGGTTATTATAGCTTTGTAGTATAGTTTAAAGTTAGGTAGTGTTATGCTTCCAGCTTTATTTTTCTTTTGCTCAGAATTGCTTTGGCTACGTGTGTTCTTTTGTTATTCCATATAAATGTCTTTATAGTTCTTTCCATTTCTGAGAAAAATGTCATTGGGATTTTGATGGGTATTGCATTGAGTTTGTATATCACTTTGGGTGGTATGGACATTTTCACAATGTTGATTCTTCCACTCCAAGAGCATGGGATATCTTTCCATCTTCTTGTGTCCTCTTTAACTTCTCTCAGCAGTGGTTTGTAGTTCTCATTATAGAGATTTTTCACATCCTTGGTTAACTCTATTCCTAAGTATTTTTTTTTTTTNCTTTTCTATGGCACAATAGTATTCCATTGTATAGTTATACCACATTTTCCATATCCACTCATTTGATGATGGACATTTGGGCTGGTTCCAACTCTCAGCTATTATAAAGAGTGATGCAATGAACATTGGAGAACAGTATACCTTCGACTTGATGATTTCCATTCTTCTGGGTATATTCCCAGCAGTGGGAAAGCTGGGTCATATGGTAGATCTACCTGCAATTGTTTGAGGAACCTCCATACCATTTTCCATAGAGGCTGCACCATTTTGCAGTCCCACCAACAATGTATGAGAGTTCCTTTTTCTCCACAACCTCACCAGCATATATCCTTCACAGTCTTTTGGATATTAGCCAT
>NW_007733915.1:99630-100485 GCF_000696425.1 Galeopterus variegatus
AGATTTTTCACATCCTTGGTTAGCTCAATTCCTAGGTATTTTATTTTTTTGGTGGCTATTGTAAATGGGCAAGCTTTCTTGATTTCTCCTTCTGCATGCTCACTATTGGATAATAGAAATGCTACTGATTTTTGTGTGCTGATTTTGTATCCTGCAACTTTGCTGAAATCATTTATCAACTCCAAGAGTTTTTTTGTAGAAGCTTTAGGCTGTTTGATATATAGGATCATGTCATCTGCAAAGAGGGACAATTTGACTTCATCTTTTCCAATCTGGATGCCTTTTATTTCCTTCTTTCCTCTGATTGCTCTGGCTAGTACTTCCAACACTATGTTGGATAGGAGTGGTGAGAGTGGGCATCCTTCTCTAATTCCTGTTCTTCCATTCAGGATGTTATTGGCAGTGGGTTTGTCATATATGGCTTTAATTATGTTGAGATACTTTCCATCTGTACCTGACTTGTAGAGAGTCTTTAGCATGAATGAGTGTTGAATTTTATCAAATGCTTTTTCAGCATGTATAGAGATGATCATACGGTCCTTGTGTTTTAATTAATGATATGGTGTATCACATTTATTGATTTGCATATGTTGAACCAACCTTGTATCCTTGGGATGAATCCCACTTGATCATGGTGTATAGTTTTATGTATGTGTTGCTGTATTCTGTTAGCTAGTATTTTATTGAGAATATATGCATCTGTATTCATCGAGGATATTGGCCTGTAGTTTTCTTTTTAAGTTGTAGCTTTACTTAGTTTTTGTGTCAGGATGATCTTTGCTTCACAGAATGAGTTTGGGAGAATTGCCTCTGTTTCAATCTTTTGGAATAGTTTGTAGAGAACTGGTGTCAATT
>NW_007733915.1:101505-102684 GCF_000696425.1 Galeopterus variegatus
AGGCAGCATATAGTTGGGTCCTCCTTTTTAATTCAGTCAGCCAGTCTGTGTCTTTTGATTGCAGAATTTAATTCTTTTACATTAAGATTTGTTATTGAAAAGTGTTGATTTACTTCTAGCATTTTATTGATTTTTGTTTGGATGTCTTAAGTGTCTTTTGTTCCTTTCTTTCTGATTTACTGTTTGTTTTCTGTTTTCTTGGTTCCATGGGTTCTAGATAAACTTTTTTTCCCTCTTCATTTTTGGCATTTTTAATTTACTTGTGGGTTTTGATGTTTCTTGGGTTTTTATGACAATGGTAGTTATTTTTCAGGTACCAACCCCAGTACTCTCTTAAGAATTTCTTGTAAAGGTGGTTGTATGGTAGTGAACTCCCACAGTTTTTCTTTGTCTGGTAAATATACTATTTGCCCTTCATTTTGGAAGGATAGTCTTGCAGGGTAGAATATTCTTGGCTGGCAATCTCTGTCTTTTAGTATTTTGAATATAACATCCCATTCCTTTCTGGCTTTTAGGGTTTGTGATGAAAAGTCTGATGTTAGGGCCGACCCTGTGACTCACTCAGGTGAGTGCGGTGCTGGGAGCACAGTGGCACTCCCGCTGTGGGTTTGGATCCTATATAGGGGTGGCTGGTGCGCTCACTGGCTGAGCGCGGTGCGGTCGACCCCAAGCCAAGGGTTGTGATCCCCTTACCGGTCACAAAAAAAGAAAAAGAAAATCTGATGTTATTATGATTGGGGATCCTTTGTAAGTGATTTGACACTTCTCTCTTGCAGCTTTTAAGATTCCCTCTTTGTCTTTGAGTTTTGCCAATTGGACTATAACATATCTTGGAGAAGATCTTTTTGGGTTGAATACAGTTGGGGATCTTTTAGCTTCCTGAATATGAAGATCTGTGTCTTTTCCTATACCTGGGACATTTTCTGCCAGTATTTTGTTGAATATGGTTTCAATGCAATCTCCTTTTTCCTCCCCTTCTGGAATACCCATGACTCACATATTTGAGTGCTTAAGGTTGTCTGATATTTCTCTTAGATTTTCTTCAATGTTTTTAATTCTTTTTTCTTTTTGTTTTTTTGTCTGCCTGTGTTATTTCAAACAGCCCATCTTCAAGGCCAGAAGTTCTCTCTTCTGCTTCTGCAAGCCTGCTGGTTAAACTCTCTGTTGTGTTTTTTATTT
>NW_007733915.1:102983-113634 GCF_000696425.1 Galeopterus variegatus
TTTCATCGTGTTGTCTATCTGAGTTTTCTTGTATCTCATTTAATTTCCTTAGAATTATCACTCGAAATTTCTTGTCAGACATTTCAAGGGCTTCTTGTTCTATAGGATCTAGAGCTTGAGGTCTTACCCTTTGGTGGTGTACTTTCTTGATTTTTCACATTTCTGGTGTCTTTCCTTTGATGTTTAGTCATTGTGTGAAGGGAATTCACAGTCCACTGTTCTGACACTATTGTCTGGCTAGGATGCTGCTGGGGCTGCCAATTTGGCATGGCTGCCTCAGTGTCTGCTCGGTTGCCCATTGACACCTTGGGTGTGTGGTTGCCTCGGGTTTTGGACCTCTCCATGGAGGCACCTCTCTGGTTGGCATGCACTCAGCCAGGCTGGGGATGGAGTCCGGTGGCAGCATGGCCTATCTGCTGGGTCACACACTGGCCCTGCAGGGCGCATGGTCTCCATGGATCTCAGGCCTCTCCGGTGTGGCACCTCTCTGGTTGGCGTGCACTCGGCCGGGCTGGGGATGGGGTCCTGTGGTGGCGAGGCCTACTTGCTTGGTCATGTGCTGGCACCATGGGGCACGTGGTCTCCACTGGTAAAATTTCTGTTTTTTAAAAATTATTTTTATGTCCTTGTTATTATTTTCTTTTTCCCCCTTTAAAAACCTTTTTAATTGTCAAGTATAATAAAAATACAGAAAAATCACATAAAATTATAGGTTAATGACCTATGAGAAGGGAAACACTCTTGTGACCACCACCTACGTCAATAAATAGAAAATTGCTAGCCAACCCAGAAGGCCTCCCTGTGCCTTGTTCAATCCCAACCCACATCCTCCACCCCTGAATGTGACTGCTGTTCTGTAATTTATGGTAATCACCTCTATGAGTTTCTGTATAGTTTCATTACACAAATATGTGTACTCAAACACTACAGTTCCATTTTCCATAGTTTTTTTGATGCCTCTCCTAAGGCTCTAATCTACAGGTCCCCAACCTATCTTCTCTTTTTCAAGTCTTTCTGATAAATTACTGAATTGCTTTTCCATGTTCTCTTGAAGCTCATTGAATTCCCTTAGAAAGTTATTTTGAATTCTCTG
The DNA here is from genome assembly GCF_000696425.1 of Galeopterus variegatus. NCBI lineage: Eukaryota > Metazoa > Chordata > Mammalia > Dermoptera > Cynocephalidae > Galeopterus > Galeopterus variegatus. The sequence goes on from NW_007733915.1 coordinate 104,077, forward strand.
CCTAAGAGGTCGCATATCATCATCTCTTTAGGGTCAGTCTCTGGTGCTTTGTATTGTCATTTAGTGGGGTCATGGTTCCCTGAGTGTTCTTGATACTTGAGGGTGTGCAACACCCGTGCATTGAAGACTTACATATTTATTTCAGTCTTCGCTGTCTGGCTTTGTTTGTACCTGTTTTTTCCAAAGCATTTAAGCAGATTGGCTATGTACTTTAAGCCTGAGTTCACTGCCTCTATTTCAGTGCTAGATTACTCCTTAAACCCAGATTTGCCCAGTTTGCAGTTTGCATGTTGCTGTTTTTACAACACTAGATGGGGCCCTATGCCCAGTTTTGCTAGTTGTCCACTGTTCAGGTAAGATGAACCAGATGGTGGTTACTCTCCTGCAGGTTCCTGACTTTCTGCCCATGGCTGGGGTGTGTCCAGATGTTCCCTCCACATTCATCAGTCTGGGGTCAGGTGCTACTGGGCTCTGCCTGGATCTGGGCCTCACAGTGGTGTAGCCTGGCTCTTGACCTCAAGGCAATGTCTAGTATCTAATTTCCTCTCCTTTTCCCAAACAGACAATGTTTCTCTTCTTGCTATGTTGTCTGGGGTTGAGAGATAGGAGGGGCAGGTGGTCTGTGGGGCCATGTTGGACTGTTAACATTGGTTTTCATAGCAGTCACTGGGACCAGCACAAAGAAGGGATGCCAAAGGCCCATGTTGCTATTTCCTGCCTATCACTGAGGTTTAATTTTGGAATGAGGCCACTACACTTGGCCAGCAGTGATGTGGTTGGGATACTAGGTTGTTATACCAGAGCTTCAGGTCTCCACTTGATGCCAGAATGAGAGCTGATGTTAGGGCCAACCTGGCCTGGCCTAGGGTCCACAGCCCTGGTGTTTCACTGGCAGCCGGCACTGGGGTCCCTTCACACTCCTGCATACACTTGCCTCCTCCCTGAGCAAACTTTGTCTCTCTTCACAGCTGCTCAGCACTTCTTGAGGTTGGGAGGGGGGTGAAGCTGTCTTTCCTACCCTCCTTAAGGCCTCTTTTATTATTATTATGCTAAAACAACATACTATAATCCCTTACCTGGTTCCTTAGCTCTTGTGAAGGTTTTTTCCTGCATTGATAGATGTCCAAAATTGGTGTATCTGTGGGGAGACCATCACTGGAATTTTCTATTTAGCCAATTTACCTCCACTCAGTTGGATTTTAAACAATCCGTGCAATGGGTCTAATTGTCATACTATTGATGTCCAAAATTGGTGTATCTGTGGGGAGACCATCACTGGAATTTTCTATTTAGCCAATTTGCCTCCACTCAGTTGGATTTTAAACAATCCGTGCAATGGGTCTAATTGTCATACTATTTATTTATTTATTTATTTATTTTGGTGTGAACTGAGAACAGCTGGAGAAAACTCAAGAAAATCTCTTCAGGATCTGACTTATTAGCATTACAAGTTAGGATTTGGGGAATTATTAACAATTAAAGTTAATTGCCCAGTGCGGATTTTATTTCTATACTGAAAAGAATATCTGAGAACATTTTAGGGTTATCTGTGTAATCATGAGACGATTGACTTTATCAAGGTTTTTTGTATTCTGTCACTTTGATAAATAATGATAAAAGTTCTCACAAGGTGACAATTAATTCTCTGGCTATTTTATTTACATGGATAATTTTATAATTATATAATTTACATTTTATCTTCTTAATGCATTATTATGACAGGCAGACTCATTATGAATTTTAGCAATGAAACAGTGCATTCTTTTCTCTGTCTTTTTCACTTATTCATTTACAGAGTGCACATTCATTTAAGATTTATATCACCATATTGTTGAATAAAACAGACATGGTTTTTAACTTCAGGGACATTACATTCTGGTGGAGAGTTAGAATATGAAAGAAAACAGAAAGAAATGCAAAATTATAACTGTAAAAAGCTATTGGTGTCACCGATACGTTCGCCAAGTCGATCCCCTCCTTTAGAATATGAGAGTGAAATACTTTCGTCAGGAGAACAAAAAGCCCAGAAACCTTTTACAAAGTCTGAAAACAGAAGAATCCTGACACAAGGAGTGGCACAGCCTGGTCTTCACTCCAGGTCACTCTGATGTCTCTCTGTGTCTTCTCAGAACAATGTCCTAAGAACCACTGAGGAAGTGTCTCTGACAACCATATTGCTTTTCCAGGCTGGGGTTAAAACTCTGGTGAATTTTATTCTCTTCTCCCATAATGTTTCTCCAATCTTCTTTGGCCTTAGACTGAGGCCCACACATGTGATTCTCACCCCCATAGTCGTGAGTCTTCACTGGGATTCACATACAATGACAGCTTTTGTTCTAAGAAACCCCCTTTCCAGTGTGGGTGCAAACTTATCTATAGCATCTGTCTAGTGGCTTGCAGCACCACCCCGTGCTCCACCTGTGTCCTGGGCACCTATCGGTTTCTCACTTTCGTCCCTGGGAGGCCAGGGAGGATGACGCTCAGAGTAAGAGCTTCCAAGGCCTTTGGACCTTCCTGCTGCACCTGCTGGCTATTCAGTATTTTATATAATATCTAAATTACAATGAAAATCACGGGTACACATGACACACACAATGGTACTGATTCTGTAGGCAAGTGGATCTGCTCATCCTCGAGTTCCAGGAGAGGCATAGTCTTCCTACTGTCAGCCCATAATGCCATGTTTATTGGCCTCATGGTATGGGCCAGTGTCTCCATGGTGCTTCTCCTGCAGAGACACCAGAAGAGAGAGAGTGCAGCATATTCTCACCCAAATTCATTACCACAATTGTCCTTCAGAAACCAGAGCCACCCACACCGTATTGATGCTGATGGTCACGTCATGGTCCAATTTTACATTCCGCATTCTATTTATGACTTTTATAGCACTGCTTCTTTGAACTTATCTGTGTTTGATGCATGTGTCTGAAATTTTGACCTCATGTTTTCCCACTGTATCCCCCTTATTTTTGATCCTTAGAGATCCTAGGGCTCTTAGTTTCTGCTACTGAATTGCTAAAAATTGCTGTAGAGAAGGTAAACGTATAAAACACAGGTTCAGTAATAGTCATAAATAAAGTCACCCATCGGTATGTGTGGGGGATTGATTGCAGAACCTTCTGTGTTACCAAAATTCACAGATGCTCAATTCCTTTATGTAAAATGGCTTAGTGTTTTTAAATAACTTGTGCTCATCTCCCCATACATATTAAATTATCTCTAGATTACTTATAAAACCTTATACAATATAAATGCTATGTAAATGTTTGGTATACTTTAATGTTTAGAAAATAATGATATTTGTCACTTCTTTGTATTAGGAACATTCAACATTATCTCGACTAGCTATTCAAAGATACACAGCACTTTGTTGTTAACTGTGGTCTCCCTATATTACCATAAAACCCTAGATCCCATTCTTCCTGTCTAATATTTTTTATTGACTGACTACCCTCTCCCCACCAGTCTCTAGTAACTACTCTTCAGTTCAACGTTTTATTGTGGTCTTTTTTCTTTCTTTCTTTCTTACCTCCCACTTATGAGTGAGGACATGCAGTATTTCTCTTTCTGTGCCTGGCTTATTTCTCCAAGCTCATCCATGTTGCTGCAAATGGCAGAATTTCATTCTTTTTTATGGTTGAGTACTATTCCATGGTGTATACATACCACATTTTCCTTAACCAATCATCCACTGATGGACATTTAGGTTGGTTCCACATCTTGGCTATTGTGAACAGAGCTGTGATGAACATGGGAGTGCAGGTATCCCTTTGACATGATGATTTCCATTCATTTGGGCATATACCTAGAAGTGGGATTGCTGGATCATATGGTAGTTCTATCTGTAGTTGTTTGAGAAACCTCCATACTGTTTTACAGGATGGCTGTACTAATTTACAGTCCTACGAAGAGTGTAGAAGAGTTCAAGACCGAGAATAACAAATGTAGGTGAGGATGCGTTGGTTCTCTTTCTTTTTACCTTCTGTCAGGCTGGATCTCAGATCCTTCTGCCTGTTCCTGTGCAGGCCATGAGTCAGGTAATTAAAAGAAGATTCTGGCAGCTTTATGCAAGGTAGACATACTTTATTCTTCAAATGTGAGCTTCACAGACATGCTTTATCCTCAAACATGAGCTCTGCCATATTCCACTGACCCTCCATGCTCTGCCAACCAGCGGTTCAGAGCAGCTACATTTATACTCTTAGTACACAATAATGGCCACAGGCCAAGCATTACATAATTATGACAATCATGCTGAATCAGTAAATGGCCACACATGCACTGTTACACTACTTTTATAACTTGTTTCTAGCGAATGTGCTGAATTTTGCCCATTCGTAACAGATGTGAGGCGAGAGAGCCTGACTAAACTTTTCTACCTTCCTTACACGTTCCTCCCTTCTTTTTTTCTAACCTCTTTCTTTCCTTCCTTCTTTTCTTTTCTTTCTTTTTCTCTTTTCAAAAGTACTGCTGGATTCTATCTAATTCAATGAACTGCATTCTAATGCAATCATTATTTATTTCCAGGCTCATGTTTCTCCAGATATGATTGGTGGGAGATTCACAAAGTTTCTGTAATTTTACACAAGTTGGTAATCCAGGCTCTGCTTATATTGTTCCAGGTTCATTCCTAGTGTCAGCAATTTCACCCCAAAATACTCATTTCTTTTAATAGAACTTGCTGTCAGCTGTGCTCATTGCTGCCAGTACATTGTTGCTTTGGGGCACACTCAGTCGACTGATCCTGTCCTTATGTGGGTTTCCACAGGCGCGCGCGTGCGCACACACACACACACACACACACATTTACATCCTTTTATATTTATCTGTGTATGTGTGTTTGTGTGCAACTATCTCATACATAACATGAGATAGTCCCAGTCCCTTCAATTCAAAACCAACCTCTAGGATTTATTCTAGATTTTTCCTGTTCCGTGTTTGTAAGTTTTCCTCCAATAGTGGGAAACCTGGGCTACATTCACCTCACCTTATTTGCTCAAACCAATTTCTTAAATGCTCAGTGATCTCAGCCTCAAACCCACATAACCACACTGCCTGTCTGCTCCGCCTCCATCTTCAAATCCCCCCAGAATCCTCAGACACTCAGGCCCTAGGAGGCTTGTTGCTTTCATTTCTTCACATGGCTTCAACTACTCCTCCCACCTGCATCCTAGAGTCCTCTCTGAAACAAGACTAACACATGTCTGCTTTGCCCATTTCCTCCCTCACTGCCCTGCATTCTAGGGTGCTCAGCCCCACCACCAATGTGCCTCTGCAGCTCTGCCAACTCGGCTGTGGCTGGAGAGAGGAAAGGAAATAAGAGAAGGGGAAAAATAGAGGAGTTATCCTAATTTCCAAAGGTCTTTTTCACTGGATTCAAAAATCAGAGCTGATCCTTTATTTCTATGACTTTTTCAAGATCACACAGCCATAATGGCAGAGATAGGATTTTTTAAAAAATGCATCTGGTTACAAGTAGTAAATGCAGAAAGAATGATGGATTTACAATATCATTGTGTGGCAATCACCATAGAAAAATAGTTTTATAGCATTTTTTATTTTGTAGACATTTCCATTTGACAACATTCAGAATGATCCACTTTAGCCCATAAAGAGGCTTTAGATGGGAGTTCCTTTCAGTCCTAACATCAGCCTTCCAAAGGCCACAATGGAATCAGCTGGCAGAGATAACACCCTGACTTTTTTTCACCCCACTCAGTTCTCACACTTCCTCATCTCAACTGAGTGCCTCAACTGAGCCACGTTAAACCATTTAAGAACAGGTCATAGATCTGCAGAATTTTCATGCCACTGTAGCAGGCAAGGTCTCTCTTGGTTCAGTCTACAATTTTGCTGTAGCTAAAAGCCTTGAAAGTCTTAGTTAATGCCTCATTCTTGCAGTTTCTGAACTTGGGAGTTCCTTGGAATTTAAGTAAGAACTTTCAGGGAAAAATTGAGAGTAGATAACTGTCTCTGAACCTCACAGCATGCATAAATACTGCTAAAGCTGAGAACCAAGCCTTGTAAGATCTGACTGCAGAACCAAAACTCTTTGCAATGTATTCACCTCACTTTCTTTTTGTAGGGTTCTGATGCAATGTGCCATGTGCTCAATAATGGCTGCTTTGCATTTAAGTACAGATACCAGTTATATACATAAAAAAAGAAAGTAGTACAGTCAGCCATATAGTCTGCTCATTGGCTGAGCTGGCTTTTCCCTCCAGTGGATATGACCATAGATGTTGACACAGCAAGCAAACTCCTCGTCATTCCTTATGACCTGAGAAATGTGCAATGTGGGTACTTCAAACAAGTCAAAATTGTGCCAAAAAATTCAGTTATGCACTTTGTGTCCTGGGCTCTCCTTGGTTCACCTCTGGCTTCCAGGATTGGGAGATGAACATGAGACAATGCAAAGTTGGAATCCAGGTGTTTGCAAAGAATCTGTTAATTGACAAGGGATGATCTTACCCTCTTCAGAACTTGGATTCTGGACACTGAGTTCAAGATCTGGAAAAAAATTTTCACCATTATACCTGTGATGGCCTTGTGTGTGACCTGAATTACACCAATTGGGGATTTTCTTGGAAATAAACATTGAAAACCTTTCCTTTTTCAACATGAATAATAGATCCCATATCTTTACATTTTCCAAAATTTCTGCATTTGAGCCACACAGAGCCACTATGCCTATATTTTTATTTCTTAAAATCTAAGTAATGATTACCAAGTTTTCCCAGATATCTGAACAGTCCAGGCACTACAATTCCTCATTTTTAGAGGAATTTGAAATTACATTCCCGTGTAATTGAAATTGATTTTATATAATCCAGCTTCTGTATCACTTTGATTTTATATTTTATAGCAATAATATTGTAATAAAAAGTATATATCAGTCCAATAATGCATGCATAATTTATTAAGGCGGCAATAGAGACCCAGGGAATATTTAATAGTAACAATTAGGTGTTTGTTTATATTTCAAAAAGACTTATTTAAACAGTGTAGATGCATTTGAAAAAGTCAGTACTGATTTATTTTGGAGTGGCTTATACTAAAGGATAAGTAGAGATCTGTAAATGCTTTTATTTTTTTTATTAGTCCCACAAGTTGATTAAATCTAAATTTGGAAAAATTAGAAATAAAAAGTTTGGATGGATGTTATTTTGGAGTGGCTTATACTAAAGGATAAGTAGAGATCTGTAAATGCTTTTATTTTTTTTTATTAGTCCCACAAGTTGATTAAATCTAAATTTGGAAAAATTAGAAATAAAAAGTTTGGATGGATATTAGATGGAATAGTACAAACAAAATCTATAGACACATTCTAGCACCATTTCCAAGTCAGGTGTATCAGAGAACCAAGGTTCCTTTAAATTCAAGCCCCTACACTCCAAGAGATCCACTGAGAAAATAAGCCATGCTTTGCAAAGTGTTTAGCATTCAATGTATTTGTTCACCTAAATATGTGAGGTAGAATAGGAATTCTAAAGATAGAGGAATAGAGGATGAGGCAAAGACAAACAGCACATACAACACTGAATCAAATTCCACAATCATATTGCTAGAACAGTGCAAGAAAGTAGCCCTGAAATCAGCCCCCGCTGCCATGATGTACAGTTATGGGACAGGGTGTGCCGGGAGGAGAAATGCCATTGTGGCCGAGGAAAAGCCTCTGTGGGAAGATTACTTCAGGATGTTTCCCATCAGATGAGCACACCCTTCATCTTGTACTCCTCTTCAGTCCAAGGCTGATGTACAATGGTCAAGTGGGTATTTTTCTCTTCCACAGCTGTCAGCAGCCTCTGTGTTTTCTCAGCAAATGCAGATTTGTCCAGGCTGGGAAAACAGAAATGAAGTAAAATTTACTCTACACACGATTACGTGCCTCTGTACATGTTGATATCTACCACTCCTCCTCATCCTTCTCTGCAAATGACTGGGGGAATTGTATTGAATTTAGAGAAAAAGTATGAATCTTGTCTATGTAACAGGAACCCTCTGATTTATGCAGCACAGTGAAAGTTCATACATAGCATGCATAAAGAGGTTAAGATTTAAGTCAAAAAATGTTGAAGTAAAAATTACAACTTTCATTTACTGGATGTTCAGAACAACATTAACCACTGGTTTCATGGGACAGCAATTTACTTATCAGATTTACTTACTTTCTCCTAAGTTATTTTATTTTGTATTTTAACGTTTACTTGTACATATTTGTGGGGTACAATGTGTGGTTTCAATACAGGCATGTACTGTGCAATGATCCACTTAGGGTGGGTAGCAAAGTTTCGTACCATTATTTCACCAGTTCTCCCCCATATCCCTCCTCCCTGCCCAGCCTCTAGTATCCTTTATTCTATTCTCTACATCTATGAGAACGTTTCTTTCTTTTTTTTTTTTTTTTTTAGGTTTCACATATGAGTGATATCAGGTGGCATTTGTCTTTCTGTGCCTGACTTACTTCACTTAACATGATCGTTTTCAGTTCTATCCATATTGCTGCAAATGATAGGATATCATTTTTAATAGGTGAATAGTATTCCATTGTGTATACCACAGGTTTTTAAAATCCATTTATCCACTGATGGCATTTAGGTTGATTCCATCTCTTAGCTATTGAGAATAGTGTCGTGATAAATATGGGAGTGCAGGTGTATTTTTGATATGTTTAATTCATTTTCTTTGGGTATATACCAAGTAGTGGGATATGTGGGTCACAAAGCAGATCTATTTTTAGTTCTCTGAGCAACTTCCATACTGTTTTCCACAATGGCTATATCAATTTACACTCCCACCAACAATGTAGGAGAGTTCCCTTTTCTCCACATCCTTGCCGGCATTTGTTATTTTCTGTCTTGTTGATAATAGCTGTTTAAGTGTATGTATTTGAGTCAAGGTTCTATTCAGCCCTTTATAAAGCCCCCTCCCAACGTTGGGCTGGAGTTTCACACATATAAGCAATTTAGGTAGGAGATGGTGTTTATACTAGAGTACCAGGGGACATTTGACAATCTCTGGAGATATTTTTGATTGTCACAACTGGACGGAGGTGCTACCAGCATCTCATGAGAGGATAGAGTTCAGTGATGTTGCTTAACATTCTAAAATGCACACGACATCCCCCCACAACAAAGAACTCTCCAGCATAGTGTCAATAGTACCAAGGCTGAACAAATCAAGAGTCACTCTGAGGTCACTCACCACCAAGGGAAATAGCATGCACTCACCCAAGCACCTGCAGGGCACAGTCCGGGTGGCTCAAAGCTGCACACAGTACCACCATCCCATCGTGGTCCAGAGTGATCCAGTCGAGGTTCAGGCTCCTTAGTGTTTTGCAGATGGTGAGAGCTGAGGCGAGGTCTTCACAACAGGCAGTGGTGAGCTGACACATTTGCAGCCTGCAAAAGAGAAACACAGCAGTGAAATGACCTTGGCTTTGGGAAGGCTGGAAACTAGTCAATGATTACATGCCAGTTCCATGCCTCTTGAGTAGGAGACTTTACAGTCTAGACCAGTGGTTCTCAACCAGGGCTATTGTGTCCCCTGGAGGACATG
>NW_007733915.1:113741-125328 GCF_000696425.1 Galeopterus variegatus
GGGTGGCTCAAAGCTGCACACAGTACCACCATCCCATCGTGGTCCAGAGTGATCCAGTCGAGGTTCAGGCTCCTTAGTGTTTTGCAGATGGTGAGAGCTGAGGCGAGGTCTTCACAACAGGCAGTGGTGAGCTGACACATTTGCAGCCTGCAAAAGAGAAACACAGCAGAGAAATGACCTTGGCTTTGGGAAGGCTGGAAAGTAGTCAATGATTACATGCCAGTTCCATGCCTCTTGAGTAGGAGACTTTACAGTCTAGACCAGTGGTTCTCAACCAGGGCTATTGTGTCCCCTGGAGGACATGTGGCACTGTGTGGTGACATTTATCCCAACTGAGAAGTGCTACTGGCACCTGGTGGATAGTGGCCAGGGATGCTGCTGAACGTCCTACAATGCACAGTATAGCACCCTACAGCAAAGAACTATCCAGTCCCAAACGTCAAAAGTACCAAAACTGAGCAAACCCTGGTTTCATAGGACAGCAATTTACTTATCAGATTGTCCCAGACTTGTTTTTAAACCTGCTTCCTTTAATTTTATTACTCTTCAAGCTTATTCTACTCTGGGAATAGGGGACCTTTCTCACAATGATAATCTGTAGATACACACCCAAGACTGTGTAATTTACAGTTGGGGTGCTTCAATGCTTCACATAACTGTTTTACACCAACATCTTGTATTTCATTGTTCCCAAGTTTCAGGGTCTTTAGTTTTTCATTGCAAATAAGAACAGCAGAAATGTCCTTACAGCAAATGGGAGTAAGGTAACAACCCACCAACCTGGAGAAGAAAAAAAAAAATACATGCATAAACATACAGATACACAAAATACATACACTAATGAGATCCAATCTTAATGACTTAGTTTTTTTTTTTTCCTTTTTGTCTTTTTTACTGACCGGCAACGGGATCGCAACCCTCGGTGTTGCGCCTGCACCGCGCTCAGCCAGTGAGCGGGAACCGGTCTCCACATGGGATCTGAACCCTCGGCGGGAGCACCAGCGGCACATTCTCCAGTGCGCCACTGGGCCGGCCCCAGCTTATTTTCATTTACTCATATGAAGCCAGAAATACCCAATTACTTCTGAGATGAGGATGCTGCTGCTGCATTGACTTCTCAGTTCCTCCACATTCCCCTCTCTGCTCCAATGCCCTGGGCTTTCTGAAATTCTTTTGCCCTGCCTGGCTAGCTTCCTTCTGGGGTCTCTGCTTTTGTTGCTCTCATGGTTGAAGTGCTCATGCCCAAAATATCAGTGGGGCTACCCCCCCACTTCCTTCAAATTTCTGCTCAACTATCCCTTCTCAGTGAGGTCTACCCGATTTTATGTAATATTTTGTCCCCAAACTCTTTCCATCTCCCAAGCTTATGATTTTCCACAGTATTTATTACATACAAATATACAGATAGAGAGATGTTAGGTAGAAAAAAGAATAGGTAGAGGATGGATAGACAGATACATAATAGACAAATTATACATATAGGTAGATGATAGACACAGAGAGATGATATATGGATGATAGATGACAGATGTGTATATACATGCAGATATATACAGATATGTACCCATATATGTATGATATATGTGTGTGTATGTCAGTGCCTCCCAAGCAGACATGATTTTTGTCTTCTAGGGGACATTGGGCAGCATCTGGAGACATTTTTGATTTGCCACACTGGAAGAGAAGCTGCTACTGGCACCCCCATGTTTATTGCAGCTCTATTTACACTAGCCAAGAGTTGAAATCAACCTGAATGTCCACTGTCAGATGACTGGATAAGGAAAACGTGGTATAGTTACACAATGGAATACTACTCCCCCATAAAAAAGAATGGAATACTGCCATTTGCAGCAACATGGGATAAACTTAGAGAAAATCATGTTACGTGACATAAGTCAGGCACAGAAAGAAATACCGCATGTCCTCACTCATCAGTGGGAGCTGAAAAATAAATAAAAAAAGGAAAGATACAACAATCACAGTAACATGTTTAACTTTCAAAAGGAGAGAACAGAACTGAGGTTGCCAGAGGCGAGAAGGGGTGGGGGCCAAGGAGGATTGGTAAAGGACCATGGAAAATGATTACATTGTATAATGTTGGATATACTAATTATCCTGATTTAAGCATCACATTTTGCACACAGATAATGATATTCAACTCTGCAGCCCACAGATATGTACAATCAACTATTACAATTTTTAAAAGTCCAAAAAAAAAATAGTGGATAGAAATCAGGGATTCTGCTAAACAGTGTACAAAGCACAGGACAGTCCCCCACAACAAATAATGGTCTGTGCCAAAATTCAATGGTTTCACAATTTGGAAACCATGATACACACACACACACACACACATACTTGAAGCCTCATAAGCACATGTGTCCATGTGTGTGTGTGAAACACTCCGTAAAATAGGAGTCCATGGGAATGGTGATGTTGGAATGTTTTATTTACTAATTTAACTTACACACCCAGTTTCTCCAGTTTCCAGTAGAATAAATTAATGATTCTCATGCTATGTCTCTTACTATTATTTATTGAGTGCATATTATGAGCTAGTCATTACTAACAGTTCATGTGCATGACTCCAGTTGGCCATATGAATTCTTTAGGGTAGGGCCTATGGTCATCCCCACATTACACCTGGGGGGAGGTGGGTCACTTGCACGAGTTCACACGGCCAGTCGAGGGCACCTGGCACTCTATTTCAGGCCCTTCTGAAGCCAGAGATCCAGCTCCAGAGCAGCACATTGTACTACCTGTGTCCTGACAACTCCTTTAGTCAGGACCCATGACAACATGCCACTGAACATTCCCAGAAGAATCAGGTGGGTAAACATTTAGCTTCATTTTTTTCAACAGACACCATTCTCTTCCTTTCTTAGTCCGTTCAGGCTGCTACAGTAAAATTCCACAGACTGAAATGGGTGGCTTATGAACAACAGACAATCGCTTCTCACAGTTCTGTCATCTGGGAAGTTCAAAGTCAAGGTGCTGGCAGATGGCAGATTCAGTGTCTGGTGACAGCCTGATTCCTGGTTCATAGATGGCATCTTTCTACTGTGTCCACACATCATATAAAGGATGAGGAAGTCCCTAGGGCCTCTTTTATAAGAGCACTAATCCTATTCACAGAGTCTTCACCCTCATGACCTAATCACTTCCCAAATGTCCCCCCTCCTAATACCTCCAACTCGGGAGTTCAAATTCAACATATAAATTTAGGGGAAATACAAACATTGAGACAACAACACTTCCAACTTCCTATTTCTTTCTCAGAATGCCAATATCAAAAAAAGAAACCATGACATTGGAGCAAATCACAGCCAATCCTACCACAATTCCTGTATGTTGCAGTTTGGGTGCTTCAGTGCTTCACATAAAGATACCATCCCATTATCTTCCAGGAAATTTGACCCCAGATCGAGGAGAGTCAGAGATTTGTTGCACAAAAGAGCTTGGGAGATGTAGTCACAGGAAACAGAGGTGAGACCACAGTGCATTAACCTGCAAAGACACACACAGTTGATCTGTCAGCACACTTAAGATTTATATGGTAATATTCTCATAACACCAAATGCAAAACCTTTCTAGTGGTTCTTTGCACTCTGCCATCACTTGAGAAAACAGAAGAATTAAATCTTACAGCAGCTGCAGAAATACAAAAAAAAATGTGGAATACACCGCCCCCCAAAACAGAACATCAGATTCTAGTTCCAAGTCAGATCACTACTGGCTGTATGTCCTCAGACAAAAGCACCCATTCTTTGCACAGAATGTACTTCTGGTTTAATGAAACGTCTTGGATGGGATCCTACGTAAAATAATTTTTAAATTTTTTTGTTTTTTATTTATCGTACATCTTTAAGGTTTTGCTAAAAGAGTAGGTTTTAGGTACTCTTGCCACACTCACAAAAAAGGTAACTATGTGAAGTGATGAATATGTTAATTAGCTTGATTGTGGCAATCATTTAACAATGTATATGTGTATCAAACATGTAGTACACCTTAAACATATACAATTTTTGTCGATTATACCTCAATAAAACCAGGAAAATAAATAAGAAATCAAGTGGGAATTTCAAGAAGAGAAAACATTACTTAAAAATTAATTTTGTGATAATGAGTCTTTTGTACTCAGTGCTAGAAATTTGGGAAGTAATGGAGAAAGTATAAGATACAAGTCACAACCGGGTAGCTAATGGCTGAATATAAAACCCTGGTTATTGTTTGTTGTACTGACAAGGTTTAATTTTTTTTTTTTAATTAGTAGTCAACATTTAACATCCAAAAGAATTCACCTAGAATAAGAAAAGACAGACACATGGAACCCTGCCCCAGATGATCACATGGCAAAGACAGGTGGAAGAGAATTGCAACTTCTCCCTTGGATGGGGCAGGCCCTGTCCTAACCTCTACCACCATCCAGCCCAGTCACTCATCCACGTTATCTCAGGATCTGAGAGTTTGATCTCTGTCTGGCAAAAAGAAAACACCAGTACTTGATGAGCAAACAGTACTCATTTTTGGTGGATTTTTCTTTCCAGTCTTCTCATTTTTAAGATCAAACAATAGACACATAATTCAAATCTTTTTCAATTAAATAAGCATTTTCCAGTATTTTGAAAATATGCACATCATAGTCTTCAATGGCTACACTACTTAATGATTATACACTCCCTGAATATCTCCACGTTTTCTTTACACTTTTGGCCATTTTGCAGAATCCTGGTGGAGTACATTATAAAATTTTGTGGATTTGTTAAAAATGGTATTATTTTGTTGAATATTTTTATCTTCTTAAAGTAATAGTAACTTTTTTCATCTTTAGTAGGCTTTTATCTTTGTGGAACAAAGATTCAAGTATAAAAAAACAGAATGCTAAATGATGTATTTTTAAAAGCCCTTTAAATAAATGTAGCCCATTTTAATTACCAGGCATTGAGTGTACTTTAGTTCTATTTACTGTGTAATATCAGTCAGTTATTTAATAGCCAAATCTTTTTGTCTTCTAATATTTCCTTACTACCTTTGATGGTATATTATTTTGATTTTTATAGTTTAGAGTTTTTTTTTCCCTTTTAATAGTTTAGTTTGAATGTTTAATGTTCCTGGAATTTATTTTACTATTAGCTTTCTTTTACAATCTAAACAGTCATCTCAGTAATAGTTAATATTTTAGCCTTCTACTATATATATGTGTGTATGTGTATATACATATATATAAATTTCAAAAAGTTCATGGTAATATTTGTATTATCTTTTAATTCTATTTTCCCACAAATTTCTTGAAACATCCTTGTGTGTGTGTATGTATACAAACTCCTTTTTAAAAATTATGTATACTCTCCCCTACCCCAGCAGCCAGTATACCTACAGGAACATCATCCCTGTTTATGATAAAGATTTACTGAGCTCCAAATTAGATTCAAGGCATCTAAAGGCTAGTCTTGCATCTCAACCTTATGGTATTTTTATGTTTGAATTAGCTCCATTTCATCGTTGAGGAAACTGGGACATTAAGAAGTAACTCAAGCCTAACTACTGATTCTATGATCTGCCTCCTCCCTCAATGAGCATTTGTTTGCTGTGATAATGGATGGATTCATGTGCACACTTCTGAAATCTCCCCCTGAACATGCTTCCCCCAGACCAACTTACATCAGTGTCTCTAGGGCACAGTTTGGGTGCTTCAGGGCTTCACACAACACCATCGCTCCCTCGTTCTTCACAGGATTTTCTACCAAAGAGAGACGCTTCAACTTGTTGTTGTGTATGAGGACAGAGGCAATATTCTTACAAGCTTCATGTGTGATGTTACACTTTCCCAACCTACATGTGAAACACACATTGTGGGATGTGACCAAAGACTTTAGATGGCTTACCCAGGATCAGCCATGGCCCAAAAGATACCCATGCTTCTAATCTTGCAACTGCAAATCCATTGTCTACATTCCAGATTTTATAAAAGTGCAAATGTAATTACATGACTCTCCTCATTAATGCATTAAGGCTTTCCACTGAAGTTAGAAACTCTAAGGCAAAGGTTCTTAACAAGGGGTGATTTTTGACTTCCTGGAGACACTTGGAAATGTCTGAAGATATTGTTGGCTGTCACAGCTAGTGAGACGGGTGCTACTGGCATCTAGTGGTAGAGACTAGGGATGCTGCTCAACATCCTACAATGCACAGGATAGACACTCATACAAAAGGATTATCTGGAACTCAATAATCTAATTATTTATTTGTCAATAGAACTGTAAAAGATAAGAAAAACAAAACTACTTTCCCTAATCTCACACACTCAATACAACACTTTTCTGTAACCAGTTTTCTCTTACACATCAAGCACTTCTCTGGAGGATACCAACTGGGTATTCTACAATTTAACTTAATCCTCACACTAGCTAGAGTTAGAGTCAGGTCCTGCAGTTTAAGAGTTTAGTACCATAAGAATGCCCTCCTCCTTAGATGCCAGTTGCAAGCCCTAGGTTGTTTTACCTGTGCTTCTGACTGTCTACAAATTGGGGGTTCCCACAATCCCCTCCTTGGATTTGATTAACTGCTAGAACAGATCACAGGCCTCAGGGAAACACATTTACCAGTCCATTAATATAAGGTTATTTATATTATAAAGAGTACAGATGAACAGCCAGATGAAGAGATACATAGGGTGAAGTCTAGAAGGATACCAAGTGCAAAAGCTTCTGTCCCTTCATGGAGTTGGGGTGCACTGTGTGGATGTGTTTGCCAATCTGAAAGCTCTCTGAGCTTTGTACTTTACGAATTTTTGTGAAGGCTTTATCACATAAGTATAATCAATTATTAACTTCATTTCCAGCTGCTCTCCCCTACCTGAGAGTGGGGGGTGGGGCTGAAAGTTCCAAGCTTTTAATCATGGCTTGGTTCTTCTGGTGACCAGTCCCCATCCAAAAGCCCAACAGTCATATCATTAAAACAAAAAATGCTTCTATCACCCAGGAGATTCCAAGGGATTTAGGAGCTTTGTGTTAGAAACTAGGGCCAAAGACCAAATATTAGAAAAAAGTTTCTCCTAACACTGCTATTGTTCAGTAAATTACTAGAGCTTAAAAGCTCTGTGCCAGGAACCAGAGCCAAAGACTAAAATATATATAGTTGATCCCCTGTATACGCATAAGATTGATTCCAGGACATCTTGTAGATACCAAAATTAGTGGGTGCTCAAGTCTCACAGGTGGTCCTGTAGAACCCACAGACATAAAAAGTTGGCTCTGAATATACTCGGATTTTGCATCCCACAAATACATGATATTTTAAATCTGTGGTTAGTTAAATCTTTAAAATTTTAATCATTTTGTTCATCATACATGTTTATGGGGTACAGTTTGTTGTTTCAATAAATGCATATATTGTATAATGATAAAATCAGAATAGCTAGCATATCTATCACCTAAACGTTTATCATTTCTTTGTGGTTATAATTTTCAAGATCCTCTATTCTGGCTATCTGGAAATACACAATATTATTAGCTATTGTCACCCTAAGGCAACAGAACTTATTTTTCCTTATGTAACTGTAAATTTGTAACTTTGTACTGGTCTACCAAACTTTCCCTGCCTCTGGTAACCACTATTATACTCTATTTTTCTTTTTTCCTCTTTTTGATTATTCATGAAAGCCAAGAGTTGGAACCAACCTAAATGTCCTTCAATGAATGATTGGATAAAGAAAATGTGGTACATATACACAATGGAATATTACTCAGCCATAAAAAAGGATGAAATTCTGCCATTTGTAGCAACATGGATAAGATTGGAGAAAATTATGTTAAGTGAAATAAGTCAGGTGCAGAGAGAGAAATGCTGCATGTTCTCATTCATATGTAGAGGCTAAAAAAGTTGATCTCATAGAAGAAGAGAGTAGAATAGTGGTTACTAAAAACTGGTAGGGGGAAGGCATGTGGATGGGATGTGGATACAAAATAGTAGAGAGATAAGAAGAATGGGATCTAGGATTCTATAGTAATATAGTGAGATTAGAGTTAACAACAAAGGTATTCATGTATCTTTGAATAGCTAGCCAAATGATGTTGAATGTTCCTAATGCAAAGAAGGGACAAATGCTTGAGGTGATGGGTACACTAAGCATCCTGATATGATCGTTGCACACAGTGGGTATACGGTACCCAAATACCATATTGTGCTCCATAAATACATATAATTATCATGGGTCAACTAAGAAAAATACTTCCACTACTATGTTGAATAGAAATGGTGAGAGTGGGCATACTTCTCTTGTTCCTGTTCTTAAGGGAAAAGCTTTCAGTTTTTCCCCATTCAGGATGATGTTGACAATGGGTGTGTCATATATGGCTTTTACTGTGTTGAGATATTTTCCTTCTATACCTAATTTATTGCAGGATTTTATCAGGAAGGGATGCTGAATTTTGTCAAATGCTTTTTCTGCATCTACTGAGATAATCATATGAGTTTTGTCCTTGGTTTTGTTGATGTGGTGTATCACATTTATTGATTTCCCTATGTTGAACCATCCTTGCACCCCTGGGATAAATTCTGCTTGATCATGGTGTATAATCTTTTTCATGTGCTGTTGTATTCTATTTGCTAATGTCTTGTTTAGGTTTTTTGCATCTGTGTCATCAAGGATATGGGCCTGTAGCTTTCTTTTTTTTGCTGTGTCTTTGGTTTTGGTATCAGGGTAATGTTGGCCTCATAGAATGAATTTGGAAGAATGGCCTCTGTGTCAATTTTTTGGAATAGTTTGAGGAGGATTGGTGTTAATTCTTTAAAGCTTTGGTAGAATTCAGCTGTGAAGCCGTCTGGTCCTGGGCTTTTCTTTGTTTGGAGACTGCTGATTACTGCTTCAATCACATTGCTTGTTATCAGTCTGTTCAGGTTTTATATTTCTTCTTGGATCAGTCTTGGTAGTTTGCATCCAGAAATTTATCCATTTCCTTCAAGTTCTCAAATTTGTTGGCATATAGTTATTCATGATAGTCTCTAATGATTCTTTGTATTTCTACGGTATCAGTTGTAATGTCACCTTTTTCATTTGAGTTTTGTTATTTGGGTCTTCTTTATTTATTTTTTTTCTTTTTAGGTAGTCTGTCTTTTGTTTATCTTCAAAAAACCTAATTTTTTATTTTATTGATTTTTTGTGTCATTCTCTTGGTCTCTATTGCATTTATTTCTGCTCTGATCTTAATTATTTCTTTCTGTCTACTAGGTTTGGGATTAGATTGTTCTTGTTTTTCTAGTTCTTTGAGATTTAATGTTAGGTTGTTTATTTGAAGTCTTTCTATTCTTATGATATAAGCACCTATTGCAATAAACTATTAGTACTGCTTTTGCAGTATCCCATAGGTTTTGGTAAGTTGTACTTGTATTTTCATTCATTTCAAGGAATTTATTGAATTCCTGCTTTATTTTTTCTTAACTCACTGGTTGTTCAGGATCATGTTAATTTCCATGAATGTGTACAGTTTCCATAGTTTAATTTGTTGTTAATTTCTAATTTTATTCCATTGTGGTTTGAAAATATACTTGATATCATTTCAATCTTTTAAAATTTGTTGAGGCTTAATTTGTGTCCTACCATGTGGTCTATCCTGGAGAATGATCTGTGTCCTGATTTGAAGAATGTACATCCTCTTGCTGTTGAGTGAAATGTTCTGTATATGTCTGTCAAGTCCATTTGGTATAAGGTGTTGTTTATATGTCAAGTCCATTTGGTCTAAGAAATCCAATATTTCTCTGCTGGTTCCTTGTCTGGATGATCTGTCCAATGCTAAGAGCAGCATGTTGAAGTCCTCAATTATTACCATATTTTGGTCAAAAAGACTGAGAATAAAAAATGCTGGCAAGGATGTGGAGAAATGAGAACTCTTCTACACTGTTGGTAGGACTGTAAATTAGTACAGCCATTATGGAAAATAGTACAGAGCTTTCTCAAACAACTGTAGACAGAACTACTATACGATCCAGCAATCCCACTTCTGGGTATATGTCCAAAAGAATGGAAGTCATCATGTCAAAGGGATAGTTACACTCCCATGTTCATCACAGCTCTATTTACAATAGCCAAGATATGGAACCAACCTAAATGTCCATCAGTGGATGACTAGATAAGGAAAATGTGATATATATACACAATGGGATAGCACTCATTCATACAAAAGAATGAAATTCTGTCATTTTCACCAACATGGATGAGCTTGGAGAAAATTATGTTAAGTGAAATAGGCCAGACACAGAAAGAGAAATGCCACATGTCTTCAGTCGTAAGCAGGAGACACAATACAAGGAAAGAAAGACCATAATAAAATGTTGAACTTTCAGAAGGAGAGAACAGACCTATAGTTACTAGCAGTGGAAAGGGTGGAGGGACAGGGAATAATCGGGTAAGGGACACAAAATGTAATTATGATTTGTAATGATGAACATAATAATGATTTGATCATCACATACTGTACATAAATACTGACAGTCAACTCTGTACCCCATAAAATATGTATAAATAAAAATTTAAGAAATACATTAAAAAGAAAAATAGTTAAGTCTTTGAATGCAGAACCAGTGTATAAGTGGACCTGCGTAGTTTGAATCCATTTTGTTCAAGGATCAACTGTATTTCTTATTACAAGTCACAGTATCACAAGTGTCAAGATTGATAAACCCTGGTCTGATCCTTTATGTAGATTAAAAGTGACAGGTAATCAGGCCCCTGACAATTCATTCAAATCAGTCTCACTCCATGTCTAAATAGCCTACTTACATTGCTGCCTTCCAGTTATTTTTCTCCATCCTTCCCAAAGTTTGATACATATGAAAGTTTTACCTATGGATTGTTTATTTTCAAATTCTGATAATTTTTTAAAAGTTTCTGTTCCTTTATCTTGGTTTTATTTGTTCTTTTCTTACTGATTTATAGGAGCTGTCTGTATATTATCAATAATAACCATTTTTAGGTATACTACAAAAAAAAGATGATACACCAAAATATTCATAATCCTCCCATTGTCCCCAGTTTCACTTATCTAATTTTGAGCCTGTTTATGGATGCTGTTTGGATTAAGACCACATCTGTGTTCATTGGCAGAAATTATCTCAGGCAATATCTGTCTCATATGAAACTCAATGTAATTTTTTGGACCTTGGTTGAAGTGATCCTAATAATATTATTGATAAATCATCACTTATTCTATTATTCAACTGTATTCCCATCTTGGTAACAATAAATCCTGAAAATCTGAAGAAATAAGAAAAGTGAAGGAATGGAAAATTATATACCATAGAAATGGAAACAAAAAATGAGCAGGGGTAGCTATTCTTATATCAGATAAAATAGACTTCAAACCAAAAGCCATAAAAAGAGACAAAGAAGGCCATTATATAATATAAAGGGATCTATCCAGTTAGAAGACATAACAATCATAAATATGTATGTACCCAACACTGGAGCACCCAGATATGTAAAGCAAACTCTCTTAGACCTTAAAATTCATTCTATGAGGCCAGCATCACCCTGATACTAAAACCAGATAGGGATACGAAAAAAAAAAAAAAAAAAAAAAAAAAAAAAAAA
>NW_007733915.1:126328-134598 GCF_000696425.1 Galeopterus variegatus
AAAAAAAAAAAAAAAAAAAAGAAAGAAAAGAAAACTATAAGCCAATATCCTTGTTGAACATAGATAAAAAAAAGTCCTCAACAAAATATTAGCAAACAGAATACAGCAACACATCAAAAAAAATTATATACCATGATCTAGTGAGATTCATCCCAGGGATGCAAGGTTGGTTCAACTTTTGCAAGTCAATAAATGTGGTACACCACATCAGCAAAACCAAAGACAAAAACCATATGATTATCTCAATTGATGCATAAAAGGCATTCAACAAAATTCAACATCACTTCATGATAAAGACTCAGCAAATTATGTATAGAAGGAAGTTATCTCAATACAATAAAAGTCATTTATGACAAACCAATTGCCAATATTATCCTGAATGGGGAAAAGCTGAAAGCTATTTCCTTAAGAACAGAAACAAGACAAGGATGTCCACTCTCACTACTCATATTTAACAAAGTTTGGAAGTACTAGCTAGAGTAACCAGGAAAGAGAATGACATAAAGAGCATCTGGATTGGAGAGGACAAAGCCAAACTATCCTTATTTGCAGATGACATAACTTTCTATATAGAAAAACCTATAGACTCTACCAAAAAGCTCTTAGAGCTGATTAACAATCTCAGTAATGTTGCAGGATACAAAATCAGCATGCAAAAATCAGTAGCATTTTTATACTCCAGTGACAAACTAGCAGGAAATTAAATCAAGAAAGCAAGCCCACTTACAAGTAACCAAAAAATAAAATACCTAGGTATCAGTTTAACCAAGGAGGTGAAAGATCTCTAGAATGAGAACTACAAAACACTATTGAAAGAAATTAAAGAGGACACAAAAAGGTGGAAAGACATACCATGCTCTTGGATGGGAAGAATTAACATCATGAAAATGTCCATTCTATACAAAGCAATCTACAGATTCAATGCAATCCCCGTCAAAATACCAAGGACAATTTTCAAAGAAATAGAAAAATCAATCCTAACATTCATATGGAACAACAAAACCCTAAATAGCCAAAGAAATCCTGAGCAAAAAAATAAAGCCTGAGGCATAGCAGTACCTGACTTCAAATTATATTACAAAGCTATTATAATCAAAACAGCATGGTACTGGCATAAAAAGTAGTAGATAGAAAGAAATAATCAAGATCACTTGGATCAATGGATCATAATGGAAAACCTGGGAATCAACCCACATACTTACAGCCAACTGATCTTTGACAAAGGCAGCAAGACCATACACTGGGGAAAAGACTGCCTCTTCAATGGAAAATTGGACATCCATATGCAGAGGAACTGTACCCTCTGTGCTTGGAAAATTGGACATCCATATGCAGAGGAACTGTACCCTCTCACCATATTCTAAAATCAACTCAAAATGGACTAAAGACTTAACTGTAAGATCTAAAACCATAAAACTACTGAAGGAGAACATAGGGGAAACACTCCAGGAAGTAGGACTGGGCATAATGTTCATGAATAAGACCCCAAAAGCACAAGCAACAAAAGAAAAAATAAATGGAATTATATCAAACTGAAGAGCTTCTGCACAGCAAAAGAAACAATCAACAGAGTGGAAAGTCAACCTACAGAATAGGAGAAAATATTTGCAAACTATACAACCAACAAGGGATTAATATCCAGAATATGCAAAGAACTCAAACAACTATACAGTAAAAAAACAGATGAATAGACATTTTTCAAAGGAAAACATACAAATGGCCAACAGTACCTTAAAAAGTGCTCAGCATCACTAGTC
This sequence comes from Galeopterus variegatus, assembly GCF_000696425.1. Taxonomy (NCBI): domain Eukaryota; kingdom Metazoa; phylum Chordata; class Mammalia; order Dermoptera; family Cynocephalidae; genus Galeopterus; species Galeopterus variegatus. The sequence continues at coordinate 128,086 of NW_007733915.1, forward strand.
ATCTGAGAAATGCCATTTAAAACCACATTGAGATATGATCTCACCCCAGTTAGATAGGTTATTATTAAAAAGACTAAGAATAACAAATGCTGGTGAGGATGCCAGGAAAGGGGAACTCTTCTATACTGTTGGTGGGACTGTAAATTAGCACAACCATTATGGAAAGCAGTATGGAGGTTCCTCAAACAACTACACATAGGACTACCATATGATCCAGCAATCCCACTAGTGGGCATATATCCAAAGGAATGGAAATCATCATGTTGAAGGGATACCTGCACTCCCATGCTCACTACAGCTCTATTTACAATAGCCAAAATATGGAACCAACCTAAGTGTCCATCAATGTATGACTGGATAAGGAAAATGTAGTGTGTACACACACACACACACACACACACAATGGAATACTACTCAGCCATAAAAAAGAATGAAATACTGCCATTTGCAGTAACATGGATGAGTCTGGAGAAAATTATGTTAAGCGAAATAAGCCAGACACATAAAGAGATATACTGCATGTTCTCACTTACAACTGGCTGCTAGGAAGGAAGGAAGGAAGGGAAGGAGGGAGGGAGAGAGGGAGGGAGAAATGAAGGAAAGAAAAAAAGAAAAGACCATAATAATCCATTGAATTTTCTGAAGTAGAGAACAAACCTAAGGATACTAGAGATGGTGGAGACAAAGTTAGGGGGTTTGGGAAGTGATAGGTTGGGTAAAGGGTGTAAAGAAAAATCAAAAATTATAATAATGATATGTTAATAATAAATAATAAAAATTTTTAAGAAACTAAAAAAAGAAAATTAGAAAAAAAGGTCATGTAAGGAAAAAACTCAACTTTATAACTACACAAAAACATTTATTTAAAGAAGTTCATAGTCCAAATTTTGCACAGTAAAATAAGATTTTTAGAAGCACATATGGGAAGTTATCATTATAACCTTGGGCTTGGAAACAATTTTTTAAAAAGAAACAAAAGGCATTAAACATAAAAAAAATTCATGAATTTAGTTTTGGTAAAGAACCTCTCTTCATCGAAAGACAATACTAAAAATGTGAAAAAGAAAGCCACACAGAGAAAAGATATTTGCAATGCATATATTTGACATGGAATTCACTTAAGACTATAGAAACAGCAACCACTAAGTTTTATTAGAAAAAGACAAATAACCCAATAAAGCAATGAGCTTAACCAGTGCATCAAACCTGCAGATAACAATAGGAAGACTAAACAGTCAAACACATGAAAGGTGTCTGAATTATTAGTCCTTAGGGAAATAAAAATTGAATCCTCCCAGATATTGCTCCCTAACCAGAATGGCTACAATTTAAAAGATAAATATCAAGTGTTGGCAAGAATGAGTACAAGTAGAATACTTGTACATTTCATAGGAGTATAAATTAATAAAGCCACTAGGAAACTTTTTTCCCTGATAACCCAGAAATTCCACTTCTGAGTACATATTCAAGAGAAATGCATGCTTATGTTTATCTTCCAAAAAGTGTGTGATTATAGCAGTTTTATTCATAATAGCCAACCAATGGAAACAGCTCAAATATGCAGCAGCAGAATGGTTAATTCAATAGTGATACATTTACACAATGGAGTATATTCAGCAAAAAATAATTAATTAAAAAAAGGAAAGGGGGACTAAAAAAACCCTTGCTACTACACAAAACAATATGAACGTTAGAAATGTTAAGCAGGCCCTGGCCTTTGGAGGTGAGCCCAGCAGAAACTCATAGCAGAGGTGACCCCTCCACACTCCTTGGACCCAGAGGGGAGCACCAGCCCATGCACCCCAGCCCACTGAGGTGAACCCAGCAGAACCCCATGGCAGGAGTGCCCCCTAACCTCCCCTTGGACTCAGGGGGGAGCACCAGTGCATGAGGTCTGATTTGCTGAGGTGAGCCCAACATTACTGCATGTCACTGGGGGCTCATTCTATGACCACAGATTCTGGAACAGGACCCAAGCTGGTTTAACATCACCACCACACCTACTGTCAAGCAAAAACAATTCACCACCACAGTCGCATCCAGGGCCACTCCACAGCCAACCTCAGTATAACAGAAGAAGCAAAGCCTCTACCAAGAGACAAAACATCAACAAAAAATATAAGAACTACAAATAAACAAAAAGAAATGACATCACCAAAGGAATACAATGAGGGCCGGCCCCATGGCTCACTCGGGAGAGTGCGGCACTGGGAGCACAGCAGCGCTCCCGCCGTGGGTTTGGATCCTATATAGGGATGGCCGGTGCACTCACTGGCTGAGCGCGGTGCAGGTGACACCAAGCCAAGGGTTGCGATCCCCTTACCGGTCACAAAAAAGACAAAAATAAATAAATAAATAAAAAGAATACAGTCATGCTCCAAAGTCAGACTCCATAGAACAGGGAATCATTGAAATGTCTGAAAAAGAATTCCAAGCAATGATCTTAAAAAACTTGAAGAAATTAAAGGAAGACTCAATTAGAGAACACAATGAAACAAGAAAAAATATCCAGAATATGAAGGAGAAAATCTACAAAGAGATTAATACCGTTAAAAAGAGTGTAGCAGAACTTCTAGAAATGAAAGATTCACTTGGTGAAATAAAAAACAACTGAGAGCTTGAATAGCTCAGTAGAGCAAGCAGAAGAAAGAATTTCAGAGTTTGAAGGTGGTCTTTTTGAAATAACTCAGGCAGACAAAAAAACAAAGGAAAAAATAATTAAAAATAATGAGGAAAATCTAAGAGAGATAGCAGACAACCTTAAGCGCTCTAACATCTGAATCATGCATATTCCTGAAGGGGAGGAGAAAGGAAAAGGTATTGAAAATCTATTCAAGGAAACAGTAACAGAAATCTTACCAGATGTAGGGCGAGATACAGACCTTCAGATCCAGGAAACTCAAAGGTCCCAAACAGGTTCAATCCAAAAAGATCTTCCCCAAGACACATAGTTAAATTTGCAAAGCTCAAAGACAAAGAGAGAATAAGCAGCAAGAGAAAAGCATCAGGTCACTTTTAGGGGAACCCACATCAAACTAATAGCAGACTTCTCAACTGAAACCCTACAGGCCAGAAGAAAGTGGAATGACATATTCAAAATACTAAAAGAAAAAAATTGCCAGCCAAGAATTCTTTACCCAGCAAGGCTCTCCTTCAGATATGAGGGAGAAATAGTATATTTCCCAGACAAACAAAAGTTGTGAGTTCATCACCACATGACCACCCCGGCAAGAAATTCTCAAGGGAGTCATTCATCTGGAATCTGAATAACTGTGACCACTATCACAAATACACAACAAAGAGCAAAACCCACTGTTAAAACAAAAATGCCAGCAAGAAAGAGAAAGAAGCTAAATCATCTCACCATAAATTTTGAACTAACATTGAAGAAGAGAAGTAAAAGGGGAAATAATGATCAAAAGATATTTAAACCATCTAAACAAGAAGCAATTAAATGACAGGAATTAAGCAACACTTGCCAATAACTACCCTAAATATGAATGGACTAAACTCCCCATTCAAAAGACATAGACTAACTGATTGGACTAAAAAGCTAGACCCAAGTATATACTGTCTTCAGGAGACCCTCCTCACCTGTAGAGACACACACAGACTAAAAGTGAAAGGATAGAAAAAGATATACCATGCAAATGGAAACCCAAAACGAGCAGGAGTAGCTATTCTTTTATCAGACAAAATAGACTTTAAACCAAAAAACATAAAAAGAGACAAAGAAGGCCACTATATAATGATAAAGGGAGCTATCCAGCTAGAAGACATAACAATCATAAACATGTATGCACCCAATACTGAAGCACCTAGATATATAAAGCAAACATTCTTAGACCTAAAGAAAGAAATAGGACTTAATACATTAAGAGTAGGTGACCTGAACACTCCTCTCTCAGTATGGGACCGGTCTTCCAGGCAACAATTCAACAAAGAGACACAGGATTTAATCTACACCTTAGACCAACTGGACTTGGCAGATATATACAGAACATTTCAACAAAATGGATAAGCCTGGAGAAGCTTATGTTGAGTGAAATAAGCAAAGCAGAGAGGGATAAATACCACGTGTATCTCACTCATATATGGGAGCTGAGAGAGAAAAGAGGAAGGAAAGAAAGACCTCAGTATTGCGTTGGTCTTGCAGAGGGAGAGAACATTACTTGGGCTACAAATTGGAGTTGGTGGGGAAAGTGGGAGGGAAAAGGGAGGGGGAGAGAGGTGGGGATAATTGGATGGGGGACACGGGGTACAAAAGCAGTTTCTGGTAATGGACATGCTGCCAGTATGAATCTGGCCCTCACATCATGCCATGAGGGGTGACAATCATCATTGTATCTCATGAATATTCATAATAAAATAGAAAAATAAATAAAAAGAATGTTAAGCAAATAAGCCAGATAAAAATCATGGGGAGGCCTACTCGGGGGGAGAATGAGAAGATAGCATGAAATTATGCTATCTACTCTAAGTGAATCATTGCACAGTATACACATGTGTTGAAACAACACATCATACCCCATAAAAATAAATATAAATAAAATTGAAAAAAAAACATATATGCTGTATAATTCCATATACATAAAGTTCAAGAACAGAAAAACGTAAGTAAATCAAGAATGACGGAGGCATGATACCTAGGAAACAGGATTCTACAAAGAAGATGCCCTTGACAATGAAGTTTATTGTCCAGAAAAGTCTGAGATAACAGCTATGAAGCATGTATAGAGAGCACATTCTACTGAAGATGGAGGGCTCTGGCACTATCTCCAGAAGAGAATATGAAAGCAGAAGATTATTTTACCGTATTCATANAATTATGCTATCTACTCTAAGTGAATCATTGCACAGTATACACATGTGTTGAAACAACACATCATACCCCATAAAAATAAATATAAATAAAATTGAAAAAAAAACATATATGCTGTATAATTCCATATACATAAAGTTCAAGAACAGAAAAACGTAAGTAAATCAAGAATGACGGAGGCATGATACCTAGGAAACAGGATTCTACAAAGAAGATGCCCTTGACAATGAAGTTTATTGTCCAGAAAAGTCTGAGATAACAGCTATGAAGCATGTATAGAGAGCACATTCTACTGAAGATGGAGGGCTCTGGCACTATCTCCAGAAGAGAATATGAAAGCAGAAGATTATTTTACCGTATTCATAAAATACGAGGAGTTGTTGGAAGGTTTGGGGAGATATCACAATAAATATGTAAATCTAATAGCAGAAAATTGGGCAAATAATTAAAGGAAATACAAACAGTTATTCAAGAAAATATATAATACAATTATTGGCTTAACAATGAACATTTCTAATAAATCGTGATAATGATAATAAAAGTAATGAATATTACTTTAATCTAAAGTTAAAGTAACTTGTTTGGGAGGATGAGTGTCAACTTCTAGGAAAAAACCCATATCACATCTACCAAAACAGGTAACCAACAGAAAATTTCAAAGAGATAAGTCAGAAAGCAGTAAGAAACACATTTTAAAATATAGAGATAAAATAGTTAAAAGTTATTACTTGTGAGAAGGAAGATTAGGTGGTAGGAAGAATTAGCACAAGGTGCTTCGATTTTAAATGAGCTTCTTGATGGCCTTTGTTTTTAACTACGTGCACCCATTATTTGATGAAAATAAAATTAACGTCTAAACATATAAAATTAAGAACTAGATGTTTATAATGTAGGGAATCAAAATACCTGCTGGACAACAGTTAAACTAATCAATATTCTATTCCCAATGGGATATGTAGTGGATCAAATTATGTTCCCCCCAAACTCAATGAAACTTGAATTGTGTCCCCCAAGTTTTATGTATTAGAAACTTAGCCCCCACTGTGACTGTTAAGAGGGTGGGAAATCCTATTATAATTGAAAACGCGGGGCCTTGAGGTGATTGGGTTGTAGGACCATGCAGTAGTGAATAGATCAAAAATGGTGGTGAGGGTTATGGTTCTGAGGGCTTAAAAAGAAGAGGAGAGTCTGTCTCTCTCTCTCTCTGTTCTTTCTGCTTCCACCATCTTGCAATATGAGACCCCTGGGTCACCATTGCCACCACCAGATGGACTTTGGACTTCCCAGCCTCAGAAACTGTAAGCAATAACTTTCACCCAATTTCAGGTATTCTGTTACAGCAACACAAAAAAGACTAAGACAAGATATATACTTTCTGGGCCGGCCCGGTGGCGCACTCGGTAGAGTGCGGCGCTTGGGAGTGTGGTGGCACTCCTGCCGAGGGTTCGGATCCCATATAGAGACCGGTCCGCTCACTGGTTGCGGGCGGCGCGGGTGCAACACCAAGGGTTGCGATCCTGTTGCTGGTCGCGGTATGGGCGCAACACTGAGGGTTGCGATCCCGATACTGGTCACGAAAAAAGACAAAAAGGAAACAAAAAAAGATATATACTTTCTGACTTTTTTTTTTTTTTATCGATATACAATGTAGTTGATTTTCATGTTCCTTTACCAATTCCTCCTTTTCCTCC
>NW_007733915.1:135101-136828 GCF_000696425.1 Galeopterus variegatus
TTTTTTTTTATCGATATACAATGTAGTTGATTTTCATGTTCCTTTACCAATTCCTCCTTTTCCTCCCTCCCTCTCCCCACCATCAACATCATATCTGTTCACTTAGCAAGTCCAAGGAATTATTGTGATTGTTGTGTCTCCCCCATTTCTTTGTTTGTATATTTATTTTTATAAGCTTCCACAAATAAGTGAGAACATGCAGTATTTCTCTTTCTGTACCTGGCTTATTTCACTTAATATAATTTTTTCTAAGTCCATCCATGTTGCTGCGAATGGTAGTATCTCATTCTTTTTTACAGCAGAGTAGAATTCCATTGTGTAGATATACCACATTTTCCATATCCACTCATCCAAAAATGGGCATTTAGGCTGGTTCCAACTCTTGGCTATTGTAAATAGTGCTGCAATAAACATGGGAGTACAGGTATCCCTTCACCATGATGATTTCCATTCCTTTGGGTTTATTCCCAGCAGTGGGATAGGTGGGTCATATGGTATTTCTATCTGTAATTGTTTGAGGAAGCTCCATACCATTTTCCATAAAGGCTGCACCATTTTGCAGTCCCACCAACAGTGCAGGAAGGTTCCTTTTATCCCACATCATCGCCAGCACTTACCATTCTCAGTCTTTTGGATATTAGCCATCCTAACTGGAATGAGATGATATCTCAAAGTGGTTTGGATTTGCATTTCCTGAGGGCTGAGTGATGTTGAGCATTTTTTCATAGCCATTTGTATATTTTCCTTTGAGAAAAATCTATTCAGCTCCTTTGCCCATTTTTAAATTGGGTTACTTGGATTTTTGCTGTAAGTTGTTGGAGTTCTTTGTATGTTCTGGATATTAATCCTTTGTCAGATGTATAGTTTGTAAATATTTTCTCCCACTCTGTTGGTTGTCTTTTCCCTCTGTTAATTGTTTCTTTTGTTGTGCAGAAGCTTTTTAGTTTGATATAATCCTCTTTATTTTTCCTTTTGTTGCCTGTTCTTTTGGGGTCATATTCATAAAGTCTATGCCCAATCCTACTTCCTGAAGTGTTTCCCCTATGTTTTCTATAAGGAGTTTTATTGTTCCAGGACATATATTTAATTCTTTAATCTATTTTGAGTTGATTTTGGTAAGTGGTGAGAGGTATAGGTCTAGTTTCATCCTTCTACATATGAATGTCCAATTTTTCAAGCACCATTCACTGAAGAGGCAGCCTCTTCCTCTGTTGTCTTGGTGCCTTTCTCAAAGAACAGATGGTTGTAGGTGTATGGGTTGATTTCTGGATTCTCTGTTCTGTTCCATGGTCCCAATGTGTGTATATTCTATCTTCTCAGATGCATATTTTGTCACTGATGTAATTGCACTGATTGACTTCAGATAGTGTTTACTTTTTAGCTACTACAAGGAGTAATCCAAAAATTTAGCAACATAAATAATTTGTACAGTTCTCCCTCAGTATTTACAGGGATTTTTTTTCCCAAACCCCACCAGATACAAAAATCCATGAATGTTCAAGTGCCTTATAAAAAATTATATATTTGTATATCACCCATGCACATTCTCCCATATACATTAAATCATCTCTAGATTAATCATAATACTTAATAATGCTGTGTAAATAGTTGTTATACTGTATCATTTTTAATTTGTATTTTTTTACTGTTTCATTGTTATTTTTGTTGTTTTTCTTCCTGAATATTTTCTATCCACAGTTGGTTGGATCTGATTGAGGAACATGTGG
>NW_007733915.1:137279-159426 GCF_000696425.1 Galeopterus variegatus
AATAATGCTGTGTAAATAGTTGTTATACTGTATCATTTTTAATTTGTATTTTTTTACTGTTTCATTGTTATTTTTGTTGTTTTTCTTCCTGAATATTTTCTATCCACAGTTGGTTGGATCTGATTGAGGAACATGTGGATATGAAGAGCTAAATCCACTTATACTTATTTGGTAAGAGAAATTATGGTTGGTTTTGTTCCTATTTTCAGAAAAACTCTGGGTTTACTTTATATTTACAACTGTATGAGAGGCAATCCATTAACAGAAAACCTGCTAGTAATCCATGGTTAGTAAAGTACATTGTTACGAAAATGGTGGTGCTGAATTCTTTGGCCTGATATAGAAAAAATGTTTAATAATGGATATTTGTAAAATTTATGCTCTGTTTGTTACATAGTAAGATTTTGATTTTAGATATACACATTCTGGAAACATCCCCAAGGAGAATGTAGCATGAAGCCCAGCAGAATCGATATTGTAAATGTGGGGGGAAAATGGTATCTACTATCAGGTATTATTTGTCCTAGCCCAAACAATTTTTTTTTATTAATGCTAAGTCACTTTGTAGAAATAATAAATGGGCTATAAGTACCTAACTCCTACAAAACAAGGCTTACAAGGAAACCCATACTCAAGCAACAGTTACATCTGGGAGAAGCCTATTGTGGATTGAAATGATGGTCCAGATAGATTTTACAGAAATAGCTAATTTTGAATTTTTTCCCAATGGTACACTTCATGTATTCTTTTTATTATCTTAAATTAGAAAACTTCTTCATGATTGTAAAATTTAGGAACAACCAAAAGAGGCCATATGCTGCTCATCAGTTTATAATTTATGAATAACTTCCTATTTCTCTTGGGAGATTATTTGATTTCTTTTTTTTTTTTTCCTTTTTGTCTTTTTTTACTGACCGGTAACGGGATCGCAACCCTCGGTGTTGTGCCCGCACCATGCTCAGCCAGTGAGCGGGAACCGGTCTCCACATGGGATCCGAACCCTCGGCGGGAGCGCCGCCACACTCCCAAGCAGTGCACTCTCCAGTGCACCACTGGGCCAGCCCAGATTATTTGATTTCTTTACAGAGGGCTAGGAGGCTCTGTGTAACCCAGCCTTGCCTGCCCATCTGATCTCTTTCTGCCTACTTACTGCTAACCTTCCAACACCCTTTAACGTGCCAGTATAATCCCTCCTTCATGGCTTTTCTCTCATCCTTCAAGTGAAATTGATTTTGGCCTGCAGACTCAAGAAATAGCAAGTAGCAGAGACAGGTACATGGCTAGGCCCCCAGGGAATCAATTTGCTAAGTTGCAGAGAAGTAGTCAAGAGAAGAGAGTGCAGAAATCACACCACACTTGACCCCTGATCAATATCTAACACACTGACCTGCTTCTACTTAGAAATTGTGACCTAGACTAGCCCCAGCACCTCCCATGAGGACAAGCAAGGTGGCAGAATTCCCCTTTGTCTAGTTTGCATGATAAGCAGAAAGGCAAAACTTTATCTTTCCAAAAGGTACTGCCGTATTTCTCCAGCTGGTCTTCCTTCAAGATATTTTGACTCATCTTCAGGAGCCCACCCCTCTTCTATGTCTTCTGCCATTAGTTGTGTTGTATTTAAAAGTACATTTGATTTAAAAAATCAATTATAATATCCTTATGTGATAGCAAACAAAATTTAGTAGGAAAGTTTTCCTGCCTCAGTTACCTAAAATGTTTTTTAAGTGTATAGTATTTACTAATACCCACTAAAACAAGAGGGAGGCAAGACATTCATTCAAATTTTCCTATTTGTATCCACTTACCTAACTGAACTAAGGATGCTATGACCTCTATTGTTTACCCCATTTAATCCTATTTTATAATCACGCCATGTTCTTGTTCTGCATAAAGAAAACTCTAAGCCAGATGAGATTTTTTTTTAAACAAGAGGTCTTCAACTTTGCTTCCAATTTTATTTAATTGCTAAAAGAGTTTAAATAGGATTTTCTATGCCAGTAAAGTTGTTTTGAATCCATTAGCCAATGTTTAGTTTAAAAAATATTATTAGGTAAGAATCAGGGGTTATACTGAAAGTTACCTTATTTTGAGGGTATGAGGAAGAATGGGGTAGAAATAAGGTGAAATGGGACAATTACCATATGCTGTCAACTGCATTTGTCTTTGAATTAAAGAAAAATAGTACTTGCTGGAAAAATTAGATTTCTCCTAAAATTATAACACAGACAAGAATATTGATGAAAAACATTAAGTACAGAATATAGAAAATGCAAAGGAGGACTTCATTATATATAACAAATTTGAAGGCAGAAGGAAATGTAATATTTGATATTAAATTGTACTTTCCTAAGTTTTTAAAAAAGTGATTAAGTCTAGTTTCAATGGAAGTTTTATAAAAGCATATTTTAAAAATAGCTTTGCCATTGAAGAAATGTTTAATGAAAGGAAGAACAAATAAAAAACAGAACCCAAGAATCCTGCCCTTGATTGATGTACCATTAATATAGAGAGATAGGAAAAAAATAGCTTTGTGAATTACATTAGTAAAATTTTCTTGTTTTAATAATGTACTATCGTTATGTAAGACATTAGTGGAAGCTGGGAAATTGGTACATAGACTTATCTGTACTATTTTTTATAACTTCTTTTGAGTCTAATAATTTTAAAATACAAAGTGAACAACAAAGTAGAATGGCTGACATAGAAAAACAGGTTTTTGTCATAAAGATATTAAGACACACATGAAATAAGGCTGTGGTATCTATAGAAATGTTTGTCCAGGGCCACTGCATACTACGGAATGGTTTTTGCCTACTATAAGGTCCCCTGGGTTGATTTAAGCAAATATCTAGCCCACCCTGTCTTAGCCGAGCTGACCCCTTCACACCCACAAGAAGAGAAGCATCATTCTAATTTACCTTACAGCCCTTCCTGGGCTTAAGCACGTTTCTCAATCTCAGCACTATTGATGTTCAGGGATAGGTAATTCTTTGTTGTACGGGGCTGTCCTGTGCTTTGTAGAACGTTTTGCAGCATCCCTTGCCTCTACTCTCTAGATGCCAGTAGCCCCTTCCCCCTGCTATTGTGACAATCAAAATGTGTCCAGACATTGACATTTCCTAAGGGACAAAATTGCCCCCTGATGAGAACAGAGAAAGTGATTTTGATGACATCCCACCCTTAAAATACCAAACTGAAGTCCATTAAAGGTACAGTTGGTTTGTCTCTAAAAGGCAACATTTCCAGCTGCAAAATGTCTACAATCAACTCCTGCTTTATTTAGATCTGTTACCCAGTTCTTACATTAATATATAATGCATAAAGTCCTATGCAAATGGCATAACTATGAAATAGGGCAAAATATTAAGGCTTTTGTAACTTTCCTGAGTAGAGAGAGAATAGAAGAAAAAGTTTGCCATGAAAGTGCCATGGAAACAGCTTGAATAATGAATAAGATCTATAGCAGTTCTATATGCTCAAACAGCTCTTATGTGTAATCTGCCTCTTTCTCCTGATGAGTCCTGATGCATGAAATTAACCTCGTGTATGTGAATCTGTCAATCACGTTTATGATGGTTACTGCAAAGAATGGACAATGAATGCGAGACAGAAGAGCACATGCTTTTGATTGGACAAATGAAATGGCTTTGTTTATTGCTATATCAATGACATCCTTTTTTCTTTCTGCTGAAAAGTTGATTGTTGCTGCCTGGAAATCACCAATTTAAAGTGGAGCATCACAGATAGTTTTTAAGGGAAAGAAATTATTTTGGGCAAGTCACTTTCCCTCTGGCTCAATGTTGTCATCTGCCAGAGTAGAAGATCACATTTGTGATCATTAATGTGCTTTTCAGCTTTAAGTTTCTGTGAATATCTTTAGAAAATAAAAATGGACTTCTAATTTTCATATGGTTGGTTGAGGGCAGAACCAAGAAGTGTCAAGTAAGGTGTCCATGAGAAGTAATTAAAGTGATATGAAAGGTGAGACAAATCTTCTGAGAGGAAGCCCTGTTCTTTAGAATCCATTCTTACCTTACCAGGAGGTTTAGAGAGACTGGGATCGAAAAGATAAAAAAAACCCTAAAATATGAAGGTGATGCAATGACTGCCAGTAAAGAAAATGGGCATATTCAAATTGCAAAGTTCACATTGGGGGGAAAAATTCAGCACAGGCAACGCAGATACTTACATCAGCTCTTCCAGGTTGCACATTGAGTCCTTCAGCATCTCACACAGGTGCCTGACATTAGTGTAGGAGAGGCTGGTGGCATACAGGTTCAGGTATTTCAGATGAGAGTTATGAATAATTGCCTTAAAAAAGTCTGAATAATTTCCAAAGTTAGGCATACAATTAAACCTGCAAAATATAAGAAAATAGTAATAGTCATGCAATGAGATTTCAGCACAAAACAAGATACCCCTTATGATTCTTCCTGCCTTCCATGCTTAGCATAACAACACTGTTTCTGGAATTCTGGTTACTCCTGCTCACGGATTATTTCACGCTGGGATCTTCAGACACCAGATGAACACAGAGGCTCAAGCTGCTTAGATCTCTCCTGTTTCCTCACAGTATCTCCACTTCTTCATGACACCATACGTATTATTAGAAAAATGAGTCAGACTTATTCCATACTGAACTTTAAGTTCCACGAAGACAGGAACAAACTATGTCTGTAATTCTTAGTGTTCCTAGATTTAGCACATTGTTTCACATAAAATAGAGATGCACATATTTGAATTAATGCTCCAAGCAAGACTGTTTCAAGAAAAGGACCCATTTCTGTTTAAAAACTAAGAGTTTTTTTTTTCCTAAAGAAGATAATGTATGTAGTGTCTAAAGACTCAGGCTCCAGAGTTTTAAAAGACTANCCCTAAAATATGAAGGTGATGCAATGACTGCCAGTAAAGAAAATGGGCATATTCAAATTGCAAAGTTCACACTGGGGGGGAAAATTCAGCACAGGCAACGCAGATACTTACATCAGCTCTTCTAGGTTGCACATTGAGTCCTTCAGCATCTCACACAGGTGCCTGACATTAGTGTAGGAGAGGCTGGTGGCATACAGGTTCAGGTATTTCAGATGAGAGTTATGAATAATTGCCTTAAAAAAGTCTGAATAATTTCCAAAGTTAGGCATACAATTAAACCTGCAAAATATAAGAAAATAGTAATAGTCATGCAATGAGATTTCAGCACAAAACAAGATACCCCTTATGATTCTTCCTGCCTTCCATGCTTAGCATAACAACACTGTTTCTGGAATTCTGGTTACTCCTGCTCACGGATTATTTCACGCTGGGATCTTCAGACACCAGATGAACACAGAGGCTCAAGCTGCTTAGATCTCTCCTGTTTCCTCACAGTATCTCCACTTCTTCATGACACCATACGTATTATTAGAAAAATGAGTCAGACTTATTCCATACTGAACTTTAAGTTCCACGAAGACAGGAACAAACTATGTCTGTAATTCTTAGTGTTCCTAGATTTAGCACATTGTTTCACATAAAATAGAGATGCACATATTTGAATTAATGCTCCAAGCAAGACTGTTTCAAGAAAAGGACCCATTTCTGTTTAAAAACTAAGAGTTTTTTTTTTCCTAAAGAAGATAATGTATGTAGTGTCTAAAGACTCAGGCTCCAGAGTTTTAAAAGACTAGATTCAAATTTTTGCTTTTCTCCCTGTTACTTTTGCAAGGTTGGGCAAATTACCTAACTTCTTTAGGGTCTAGTTTCTTCATGAAACAAATAGATATTGTCATGATAATTAATAAATAAGCATTTATTGTAGTGACTGAAACATGGTCAACTCATATTGGTTTTGATTTTAATATATACATATGTGTGTTTATACATATGTATATATTAAAATATTTATATATATATATATGTCTGTATAAACACACATATATATTTATAAACTAGACATAAATGCACAGTCCGCTCTCGATATCTGTGGGTTCTGCATCCCTGGATCCAACCAATCACAGATTTAAAATATTTTAAAAGTTAATTGCATCTGTACTGAACATGAACAGACTATTTTTCTTGTCATTATTCCCTAAGCAATACAGTATAATAATGATTCACACAGCATTTTTATTGTACTAGGCATTATAAGTAATCCAGATATGATTCAAAGTATACAGGAAGATGTACATAGATTATGTGCAAATATTATGCTATTTTATATCAAGGACTTGAGCATCTACAGATTTGGGCATCTGCAGTAGGTCCAGGAACCAATTTTCCACAGATACCAAAGGACAACTATATTTATAAACTACTAAACACATATATCTGGCTTATAAATACATATATATGTAATTAGATATTTGTGTATTTATTAATCATATATGTGTTTGTTAATCATATATATATGACTCCTGGTATCATAATAGCAGATCAAGTACATCCTGGGTTCTCCTCTCCTAATCAACTTTTGGAAATACAGAATTTAAAAAGTAAACATTCTGCCATATTCAAGCTAGAATGGAAATTACGGTCAGGCTAGAAACAAAGGAAAAAAAGTATTGAAGAGGAAAATGGCAGGTTGGAAGAATTGTATAAATTACTGGCAGAGGGATGCCCTAAATGGATGAGTGATTCCCGGAGTGCTTCCTGTGCAGAGATGGAGGGAGCTAGGAACTGGTGACAGCAAGGTGGGATGTAGAGGGTTTTGTGAGAGGAGGGTTATCATAGTCAAGATAAGATAGGCTGACCTAACTAACAGGTAAAAGTGCTACCACACACACACACCAAAAAAAAACAAAAACAAAAACAAAAACAAAAAAAACAAACAAAAAAACAACCCCCAAATGGAAACCTATTGATATCTGGAGACACCTATGAAACATAAGGGTGGCAAAAAGGGTAGGAAGGGGCCCCAAGCTACCAAATTACTGAAAACATTGTGATTCATGACCCAGGGAGCTGCAATGGACTCCAACCCCAGGCTGGCAGTAAATATTGAGTAAGCAGACAATATGGTGGGAAAATCATCATGAAGATAAACATGGAATCAAGAATCATCACCAATTAAGGATCATTGACCTTGTGGGAAGAAGACAAACTAAGATGGAAAAGTTGACTATAACACAATTTATTGTCTATTTGCTTTGTTAACTCCTTTTCCTTAAGTATAAGTTTTCCCTTAACTATAAAGAAAAAAAAAAAAAAAAAAAAAGGTAACAAAGCAAATAGAAACAGGATCTGCTGTAACCAGTCCAGCTGAGTGAAGAGAGTTTCTAGAGGTAGAGTTGTGGCAGTGGTGATTGAGAGAAGTAGCTTGATTCTTTGGTTTATTTAAGGTATCACACATGAATCAGTATATTCAAAGTACTCTTGCCTCCAACATACCCTAAACCCTGAACTTAGAAAAGCATTGAAATTAAAGTTGGAGAAATGAGCCCAGGCTTCTGGTTCTTTATTCATCTCAACAATTGTGTTTTTTTGTGTGTTTCTCATATGCAGAAAAGAGAAGAAAAATCATTTCTCAATTTCAAGACATATGGCTAGGTACTTTCAAAGAGAAATAAGCAAACTCTCACATCCTGCACTTAAATTCATATATTGAAAATGCGTTGTAATCAAGCCAGTCCCCTACTTTAACATATTTTCTAGAATGAAAAATAGTTCAGTGGAGGCCACTTTTGTGGCATCATTAGCAGTTCATTTCTGAGTCAGTTTCATTATATGAAATGAAGAAATTATTTCCAGAATGCATTCATTCAACAGATATTTAATGAGCCTTTATAGAACTCTGTATTTTGCTAGATGATGGGGGTATGAGGGTAAACAGGAGAGGTGTATTTTCTTCCATTATGGCAGTTTAGTCAGCAGAGAAACATTGTATCCCCCAAGATCACCTCTAGGTTTGGTGACTTGCTGGGAAGTCTTACAAAACTTTGCATATAGTCATACTACGGCTGTGGTTTTTTACAGTGAAAGGATAAAAAACAAAATCAGTCAAGGGAAAAGACATATAGAAAAAAATCTAGAGGAAACCAGGCACAAATCTCCAAGAGTCCTCTTCCAGTCGAGTTACCAGATAAATCCCTCCACCAATGAGTCGTGACATGTGAAATGTTGCCTACCAGGGAAGCTCATTAGAGAGTCAGTGTCCAGGATTTTTACTGGGGGGTTTATCACATAGGCACCCTTTGCCTAGCATGTGCCAAAATTCCAAACTTGCAAAAGAAAACCAAGTGTCCAGCATAAACCACTTTGAACAGTTTAGAAAAAGTGAACCACTCTCAATGTGGTGAAAATTCTTCCCAAATCCAAGTTCCAAGACACCAGCCAAGAGCCAACCTACCAAGCAGCCCTTTCTAGGGACAGCAGTCTCAAGTTTCCTATGTTGACTCTTTTCTGCACAAACACATTGGTCAATAATTAAACATGTGATAACTATTACCCCCCCTCCCCCGCCAAAATAAGGTGCTTTCCATGAAGAAGTGACCTTCAAACTGAGAAAAGAATTGGATCTGGCCAGAAAGTGATAAGGTAGTGCAGGTGAAAAAAAATTGCATGGCCCAGGCAAATCAAGGTTATCAAACTATCAGGGAATGACTGTGTGCCTTCCTATGCTTCTGGTACATTATCTGTATAAAGAAAATAATAATATTGTTATGAGAATTTAAAAAAATGAGGGAAATAATGCCTGTATAGACACTAGCTCTGTGCTAAATGTTTTATAAATGCTACCTATTCTGTATACTTATTTTTATTATAATTCTCTTTTACAATTTTAAGGCTATTTTCCCGTCTGTTCTCAGCATTCTTCCTCCTTCTTTACTTGGGAAACATCTATTCTTGGACCCATCAACATCCAAGAAAATGTCATCTCCTACCAGGAAAGTTCCCTCTTCAGTTCTCCAATTACATTTTATTTTATGTATCACTATACTTAACACATTGGACTGCAGATCTGCATTTATGCATTGGTATTCCCCAAAAAGACAAACATAGAGAGAAGAAAAATCTGCTATTTACTGAAGAACAAGTCAATATAACACTTACGTGAATCTTTGGAGCTTACAAGTGGGCTGAGCCAGTGCACTGCAAAGAATCATCATGGAGGCATCATTGAGACTACAGTTTTCCATATCTAACATAGAGAGAAGAAAAATCTGCTATTTACTGAAGAACAAGTCAATATAACACTTACGTGAATCTTTGGAGCTTACAAGTGGGCTGAGACAGTGCACTGCAAAGAATCATCATGGAGGCATCATTGAGACTACAGTTTTCCATATCTAACATCTGGAAGTTCTTGCTGGTGCTGAACACTGAGCACAGTTCTTGCCAATAGATGAGCTTCACATTGTGACTATGGGAGAACAAAGACTGTGACTCTAAAATATTTAAATTCAGTTCAAGACATTCTCAAAATAAGCAGAACACCATTCCCAAAGTCCCTGAAAGCTGATGGACACCCAGGCCTTATCAGGAAAATGTTAAGCCAGGTAAACCGAGTCAACATGGCATAATGGTTAAGTAAGTGGACCCTGAGTCAAAAGTAGTTGGGATCAATTACAAGTCGAGCCGCTCATTAGCCATGAGACCCTGAACAAGCTATTCGACCTTATTCTGCCTTCATTTCCTCTTCTTTTACACGAAAGGAATTGATTTTTATGTGAACATGGGTTACTTGGTGACACCTCAATGAACAGGAAACTGTATCCAAAAAGGTTATTGTGAAGGGTGGTATGATTTTGAGAGCTGAAGCATGAACTGGTAATCTGAACCTGATGAAAAGATGGAAGGCAAAATAAGCAGAGGAAGAAGGCACATAGGCAGAACTGAGAGGAAACCAGGCACAAGCTTCCAGGAATCCCTTCCCAGTGGAGTCATCAGAACATGCTAAACGTGTCATGGAGAGGGAAAAAAAGCACAGCGATGGCAACAATAAAAACTGCTTGGCTTTGGTGTTGCAAGGCTGCTCTCTAACCAACTGCGCCAACCTCATGTCGCCCCTAAGAAGTAGATAAAAATTTTGTTCTTATACAGATGGATAAATTTCAAGACGCTGCTGCTCACGGTCACAGAGCTTGAAAATGTCAGTGCCAGGGCTCAAAAGGAAGCATTTCTGACTACCACATCCATGCTTTTAAGCACAAAATATAAGAATCTATAAAATACCCATTGGCCACTGGAGCAAACTACAAATACAGCGTGTTTGTCGGGATGTGGGGGTTGGGGGGATGGGATTAGTAGATGGACTCACTGTGAGTTGGATTCAGAGTGATCTCGAAAGACATTGTCTAAACACAGGTGAAGTTTCTTCAAATTTTGGCAATGCTTTAGGCAGAATGAAGATATTACCAATTCTTCCATATCACCAATATAAATGGAAATCTCTTCAAATAAATCCATCACTTGTGTTACAAATTCTTTTTCCTGGGTTTCAAATAAACTGCCAAACAATTCCTGGAAACTCACCATTTTCTTATTGAATTCACAGTGACTTAAACTTTTAAGGCATTGGGTTATTTCCTTTTTTATATCTTTTGACAACAAAAAACCAAAGGATTTCTCCAGCATGTTGATTGTTTCTTCATTTGATAGTCCAAACACGAACACCCCGGTCTGGGTCAAGTGGGTCTGAACATGAACCATACTTGCTGTTACAAGTTGGGTTACACTTCCAATGGCTGGGTTAGGGTTGTATTTGGGTGGTTTGAGCAAATAGAACATAGCAGCACAAAACTCTTGAATATACACATGGTGGAAGGTAAAGCAGTCACCTCTCTTTTGAAGAAGTCTTATGCGCACCCACATCAAGACATCAGATTCAGTTACTTCATTCCTCCTAAGATCCTCATGGCAAAATACAAATGTCTGAGTCCATATTCCCTCTGCGGCCAAGGCACACAGGCTTTTCATTCGGGTTCTTTTCTGCTTAGGTGGACAATTCTCACTTACTGTCTTGAATGCACTTGTTAAAAAGGATAAATACAAAGAGGTGGTGCTGTGGTAGGCAATATCAAGGTCTTCTCCCCTCTCTAGCTGCCATTTTATACAAGTACAGACCAACCAACACACAAGGGGATTCTGGCACAAGGTAAACAAGGGTCCAATATGACTTATAAATCTGAAGGCTATCAAGGCATTATTTTTCTCACAGAAGAAGTGGGAGAAATACAACTTCCTTTCATGTTCAGAGAATCCTAGGACAGTTATGTATTTTGGATGCTGCAACAAGAAATCTTTTTTTTGCATAGATACCGTTCCTAATGCAATAAGTAGAGAAGACTCTGGAAGCAAGTTTTTCTGCAGCAAACTGCTCAGAATGATTTGTGTTGGCTGTCTCTGTCTCCAGTCATTGCACAAATTAGTATTAAGTTTCAAGTCAAATTTCAGTTTCTCAAAGCCATCCATTATGAACAGGATTCTCTCTGGCTGAGAAAAAATGTCTTCAATTGTCTCTGAAGACTCATGCCAGTCCCTGGAGATGAGTTCCACTAAGCTTGTCTCTGTAATGCAGTTCATTTCATAGACATTGAAGAAAAAAACAAAGGTGAACCTGTCCTTCCAGAAGTTTCCCTCAGCCCATTCCAACATCACTTTTCTTAAAAGGGTTGTTTTTCCAATTCCTTCAGGACCTTTCAAAACCACAGTGAGAGGTCTAGCCTCCTCAGCAGTATATGCGTCCTTCAGTTCTTTATACTCATTCTTAGTGGTTTCTCTGTAGAAATCCTCAGGGACTTGAAGACAGGTTTCCTTCTCCCATATGAGCTGGAATTTTTCCATCATGTGCTTTCTGTATGGGTTTTGCTTATCTAAGTTAGAGCGAACAAAATAGAAGACAGTTAAAATGCACTCATTCATGATCCATGGAACAATTGCCACTGATTCACTTGAACAGGTGTGTAAACAGTGATGTATGTCTTTGGATAACCAGGTTGGTTAACTTTGTTTTGTTAGGATCATAATCTATCAGAAATCATGTTCATGGAATCACATGACCAAAACTAGAAATCTGCCTCAGAATTATAGGCTATACGAATCTTAAATACTTGGAAATTACATTCTAAACTGGAAGAGAGGATGTGTCTCCCCAGCAGAAAATTTTCAAGCATTACTATTTACCAATGGTCTGCCAGGAGTCAGAGCTGAGAATGTTGCTATTGACTCTGTATATTGCATTTTCTCAAAAACCCATTAAGATTTATTCCATTGCCACTTTACACAAAAGTTTTGAGGGAGTTTATTTGACTTGACTAATTTGGGCTAATGAATAAATATTAAAGTCAGGAGTCTATCCATATCTGTCTGACTTGAAACTATAAGTCTAGGTTATTTATATTACAACATACTGACTGTATTTAATTTCAGAAATGCACCCCTGAACTTTCATTCTTTCAACTTGCCTTTACTGCATATCTTCTATTTTAATGCAACAAATTAGGGGAAGTCAAAAAAACTTACAAATATAGACAAGAACCATAACTCACATTAAAGAAATAAGCCCCTCAGTAGGTGAGCTAAGATAGATTTACCAATAACTAAAATACAAGGCATACTGCAACAAGAATCCAAAGATGCCTCCAAGACAGAATGGCGAAATCACTCAAATGAAGTATTTGATAAGTATTCTCTATGGAAAAGGGCACTTCATGTGGCCTTCATGCAAACTGGAATTTGGTAAACTTCAGATAAGGAAGTAAATTTTAAGGAGCTGAGGCTCAATTCCTTATTTTTCTAAAAGCCTATTTCTCATTTATTCCATATGAAGATTATTAGACTTTTTCCTAAAAGGCAGATTTTGTGATGCAAAGATCTGCCTGGCTGCCACCAATGACTCCCCAAATCTTACACCTTACTTTCCTTCTCAACACAGTACTGAAGGGTTTTCAAAACACTTCCCAGTTACTCTCTAAAAAGACACCTGTCACCTAAAAAATGCCACATTATTTCTAGCTTCCTTGAATATTCTCATGCCTTTCCCTTTTGCCTGGGCACATTTTAAATGTGGTGATTTACAAATGGCTAAATATAAAAGGATGGACAAAGATTTACCGGACAAATGGAAACTATAAGAAAGCAAGGGTTGCAATCCTGTGCCAGATGAAGTAGATTTGAAATAAAAAGTATTTAGTGAGAAAAAAAGACACCTTGTAATGTTAAAAGACACATTCCACCATAAAGCTATTACAGCTACAAATATATAGGCAATAAATAACACAGAAACCACAAAAGATGAAGGAGAAGTAGAAAGAAGCACAAAAATATTATATTCCAAGACTCTCAATATGAGACAGGTCAAGTGGGAAAAAAATAAGAACAAAAAAGATTTAAATAACAGAATCTGTTAAGTGCTATAGGTTAAATGTGTCCCCCAGTAGTTCATGTATTGGAAACTCAAATCTCCATTGTAACATTGTTAGGAGGGTAGGAAATTCTATTGAGGCAATTGAAAGGTGGGGCCTTTAGGAAGTGATTAGATTGTGGAGACTGTACCCTCAGGAATGGATTGAGCCACTCATGGAGTAATGGGTGTGGTTCTGATGGCTTTATAATGAGAGTGAGTGAGGTTGACTTACTCTCGCTCAGCCCATTCTCACCACCTGATATCCTGCATTGCTGTAGAAGAAGGCCCTCGACAGATGTGCCCTGGACCATGGACTTCCCTATCTCCCAAACTGTAAGAAATAAATTTTAATTCCTTATAAATTACCTACTGTCAGGTATTCAGTTATAAGCAACAGAAGCAGCCTAATACAATAAGGTAGATATTTCGGCTATAAATCGAACGCAACACACTGACAGAGAATATGCATCTTTCTCAAGCACATACAACATGTTCAAAAGTTGTTCATGTACTAGGGTGCATGCGCGCACACACGCACGCGCACACACACACAGACACGCGCGCGCACACACACACAGGCACACACACACACAAAATCAGTGAGTTCCATAAAGTAAAAATACTACAAACAAGCCTCTCTGATCCCAATGCAATAAAACTTGATCTTTACTTAATCTTTTAAATAACTATGTCTTTACTTAATCTTTTAAATAACAGTAACACATTCATATCACCTACCCAGGACTCCCATTCTGCCTCATTACCTGTTTTCTAGAATTTTGTCTACCTAATAGGAGCCCATCCTGACAGTCCTCCCTCCTACCACCCACTCTCCTCCTCCTCATTCTGCAGACTGCACTGAAGGCAACCTCCACCATAACAAATGTTTAGGCAATAGAGATGTTGAGCAGCTAACATTCTTTTCAGCATTTTATCTGTCACAGGTATGGATAATAATTGATAGCAGAATGGTAACTGGACTTAACTAGCAGCCCTGTCACATGACATTACACAGCAACCAGCAACAAAGGAGGGCAGTGCTGACAATGGTCAATTCCCCAGACCTGGGGGAACCCAGCTCGTGAGAACTACTGACTACAGTGAGCCACTGTCTAAGTGTTCCTCCATGGAATTTGGCAGACTTGGGTCTGCTGGGCTTCAGAAATCTAGTGCTGCCTTGCCATACAGAGCAATGTAACTACACTTTTTCTTAAGTATTTATTTTACTAAATGTTTCCACTTAAGTGTTTTTCAAGGAGTGTTATTCATGTGCTTGGCAAACTTCAATTACAAATCAAGCTTTTGAGACACACAAACACCGGAGATTATTACAGTACATGGCAAATAGCAGATGATCCTATTATCATTGAATTAAACTTATCTGGTTCATGGGTCTATGCAGCTTTTCTGGAATATATACATATATATGTACATATATATGTGTGTGTATATACGTATGTATATGTATATATGTATGTATATATGTATATATATATATATAGAGAGAGAGAGAGAGAGAGAGAGAGAGACCAAAATTTTTCAATTAAGGCACTATTAACATTTTGGCCTGGATAATTCTTTGTTGTAAGGGGTAGTTCTGAGTTTTTAGAAGCATCCATGGCCTGTACCCATAAGGTAGCAGTGTTATCTCTCATAGTTATGGCAACTAAAACTGTCTGCAGATATTGTCTATTGTCCCCTGGAAGAAAAAATTATCCCTGCTTGAAAACCAGTGGAATATTAGGGAGAGGAACAGTATCAAGAAGACTCCCAGATTATTTAGGCCAAGGAGGCATCTGTGGATGACAGAAGCTCCAGAAAAATGACTCGAGTCATAATCTAGACAGATGCTATCATCCTCTGAGAGTTCTGGAATAGAAGCTGAAAGGGAACAAAATCTAAACCCCCTTAGCCAGTGTTTGCCAGACACTGTCCTCAGAGTTTTATATACATTAGCCTGTTTGATCCTTGACAAAAGATTGGTATTATTATTACCCTGATTTTACAAATGAGGGAACCGAGGCATTGTAAAATAAAGCAATTTGCTAGAGCCCACTAGATAGTAACTGGCATGACTTGGATTCAAACCAGGCACCTGGCTCCAGACTTGTGATCCTTGTTGGAAGAAAATTGTAGCAATTCTGGCATTTCTGTGTGTCTTCTAAGCAAGACATTAGTAGCTTTGTTCAAGGACATATAAATAGCAAACACCTTTGAAATGAAAAGAGAGTCTTTCTGTCTCTGGGAAAGAGACATATTTGTTTATAAAAACAGTGATTCTGTATGGAGAAATTTAGAGACAACTCTATGGGACATTCCAAAGTAATGAAGCTAGAGTCTCACTCCCCTTCCTAGAGATATCCCAGAGTAATAGAGCTAATGTATCTCTCTGAAAGGAGCAACAGACTTTTCATCAGCTGCTGCGTAATATCAGGATCTCTTAATCTCTGGGTTCCTCAGCTATGACACATATCGATTGTGTGCACAGTATCTACCTGGGCCTACCTCCATAGCACCCCCATGGGACTTAGTGGGCAGGAGGAACTGGGGTGAGCGTGAAGAGCAAGTTGCCAGTTGTTCTGTGAGCAATAAACTGTCTAAATCCATTTGGGCTTCTTATGTCCTTACAGAACAAATCTATGGTGGTGTGGCAAGCTGACCAAATAGCCNTAGCAATTCTGGCATTTCTGTGTGTCTTCTAAGCAAGACATTAGTAGCTTTGTTCAAGGACATATAAATAGCAAACACCTTTGAAATGAAAAGAGAGTGTCTCTGGGAAAGAGACATATTTGTTTATAAAAACAGTGATTCTGTATGGAGAAATTTAGAGACAACTCTATGGGACATTCCAAAATAATGAAGCTAGAGTCTCACTCCCCTTCCTAGAGATATCCCAGAGTAATAGAGCTAATGTATCTCTCTGAAAGGAGCAACAGACTTTTCATCAGCTGCTGCATAATATCAGGATCTCTTAATCTCTGGGTTCCTCAGCTATGACACATATCCATTGTGTGCACAGTATCTACCTGAGCCTACCTCCATAGCACCCCCATGGGACTTAGTGGGCAGGGGGAACTGGGGTGAGCGTGAAGAGCAAGTTGCCAGTTGTTCTGTGAGCAATAAACTGTCTAAATCCATCTGGGCTTCTTATGTCCTTACAGAACAAATCTATGGTGGTGTGGCAAGCTGACCAAATAGCCACTTGCTGCTTAGAAACTGTCTTACCAATTGACGCTCCTAAGCACTAAGCCAGAAGTCTATAAACAAGGGTTTTGTGCTGGTTTAACTATATATGCACTCACTATGAAATTTTAGAACTGTTATAATCCATCTGAAGCTCAGTTTACTTATCACAACAGAGAGTCAACTCCCATGAATAGATAAAATTAATGAGGGAATAGCATGTACAAACTGGCTTTACAAAACACCTTCAGTTTTCAATTACTATATTAAAGGTGAAATTAACAATAATCTTTTTATATTTTGTCTTTGTTTTCTAGTACTTATTCTCAGTTTATGTTCCTAGGTTCAAAATAGGTAGGTAGATGAGTATTCTCCCAGAGGAGGACATAAATTTAACTAATCAGTCAATCAGAACTGGTTGGGAGTCAGATCTGTCACTTTTGGAAAGCCACCTAAAATAAGAAAGCACTGTTTGGTCCATGGTTTTATTATTTGTAAACCTTTGCTGAGTTGTGGTGAGAATGAAAGAACGTTATGCAGAAAAATTACTTCCTACTGAACCGGAACATAAACTCTGTAATATTAGGATTCGGCTGAGTCCTTTGCACGTCTGGTCAAAACAGTGGGCAACTATCATAATAATAGAACTCCATTTCAGAAGACCCAGTAATGCACACACCAACTCCCAGGTCACTTCTCTTAATAGAAGTGACTTGACCTGGGGCAGAACAAATGAGGAGACAACTCTCAGATAAATAGTATTTACCAGAAACTATTCACTTTCAGTTAATTGCTGGCCCATGTATGACCAGTGTAGGCTTGCAACTCTTCTATTACCTCCAAGGCTCACACTCACCCACACACATTCTCAACTGATGTAGGGGGTGGCCACTCACCAATGATATCATCTTCATGATTAGAACCTCTCAGTAAACCAAACCTCCCCTCCGTGTCCCTGCCCCTCCATCCAGTACTTACTTCTCATCTCTTCCCGAGCCTTGGTCCAGAGATCTCTCCGGTTGATCTGTAGAAATAGGCTCAGTGTCACATCCCATGCCTGTTTTCCTGGGTAATGCTTGTCCAACAGCTTTGCTAGATCTTCTTTTGAAGCCTTCTTTAGTTCAGTCCATGGGATTGGCTTGAGTCCAAATTTCAGAGGTTCTTGCTTGAGGAGCTCCTTAAATTTCCAAAACTGTTCCTTTCTAAGCTCCTCCAGGTACCAAAACAAGCCAAAGTCAGAAAAAAAAGATTCAGCCATCTTGTCCCAGGAGTGTAAGCTCAGACTTCTCCAGAGGAAAAAAACATCAAAAACAAGGAATAAATGACACCTGGGGGAAATGATATGATTACAGAGTTAAGACTCACCAGTATAAAGTGGTTCAAAATTATTGATATTATGCATTTCTTGCTTCAAATGTATATGGCCAGATTTTTCTGAGGAAGAACCTCCATCCTTCAACTTTCCACAATAATGCATGTGAATTCAATGCTAGCAACTAAAAATTCAGTTTATGTTAAATCGTATGTCAGAGAGAATTGTAACTAGCTAAAACCATAATAAAACTTTGGAGTTTGTCAGTGGGGCCTAAAAAGGAAAAGTTAGGATATAGAAATATCCTATGCTCCTTATGCTCTCCACAGTGTATCTCTCAGGACACTTCAGAGAAAAGTTGAATACTGGCTTTCTGTGATTTTGGGAACTTCTATCTAACAGTCAGAAGACCATGTAAATTAGGGGGCTTCCAGTCAAGATGGTGGAGTAGACAGTTCCTAGCATTGCTCTCTCCCACAAATCAACCAATTTGCAACTATTAAAAAGCAACAACAGGAGGCCTGAGAGCTGTGCTGGAACAGGCAGGAGCCATGCGCCACGGGATCCCCAGCCCAAGCCAGCACACACCACCCAGAGAGGCCTGAGAGCCACTGGGCCCACACACTCCAAGTCAGCCACACCAGAACAGGCAGGTATGATGGGAACCTCAGTCCAGGCCAGTCCCTGCTGCCCAGAGAGGCCTGAGAGCTACCGGGCCAACATGCCCTGAGTCAGCTGTGCCAGATCAGGCAGGCACTGTGGGACCACCAGCCCAGGTCAGTCCCTGCTGCACAGAGAGGCCTGAGAGCTACTGGGCCCACATGCCCTGAGCAAGCCATGCAAGAACAGGCAGGTGCTGCAGGACCCCCAGCCCAGGCTAGTTCCTGCTGCCCAGAATTGGCAGTCCCTTCAGGATCCAGGTCAGACATCAGGGTGGAACAAGTGGACCATGATACCCTCTGCCACAATGACTAAACACCAAAGGAAAGATACCAGAGATATGAAAAATCAAGAAAGTACATCACCATCAAAGGAAAATAATAACTCTCAAGCTCTAGATCCTATAGAACAGGAAGTCCTTGAAATGACTGACAAGGAATTTACAGCAACAATTCTAAGGAAACTAAATGAGATACAAGGAAACTCAGACAACACAATGAAATGAGAAAAATATACAGGATCTGACAGAGAAAGGTACAAAGAAATCAATGCCCTGAAAAGAATGTAGCAGAGATTGTGGAGCTGAAGGATTCATCCAATAAAATAAAAAACACAACAGAGTTTAACCAGCAGGCTAGAACAAGCAAAAGAGAATTTCTGACCTCGAAGACAGGCTTTTTGAATTAACACAGGCAGAACAGAAAAAAGAATTTAAAAAATTGAAGAAAATATAAGAGAGATAACAGACAACCTTAAGAACTCAAATATCCAAATCCAGAAGGGGAGGAAAAAGAAAATGGCACTGAAAATATATTCAATGAAATAATAGCAGAAAACTTCACAGGTATAGGGAAAGTCACAGATCTTCAGATTCAGGAGGCCCAAATATCCCCAAACATATTCAACCCAAAAAGGTCCTCTCCAAGACATGTTATAGTCAAACGGGCAAAACTCAAAGACAAAGAGAGAATCTTAAAAGCTGCAAGAGAGGAGAAGCAAGTCACCTATAAGGGAGCCCCAATCAGACTAAGATCAGACTTTTCATCAGAAACCCTAAAAGCCAGAAAAGAATGGCATGATATATTCAAAATACTAAAGGACAAAAATTGCCAGCCAAAAATACTTTACCCAGCAAGGCTATCCTTCCAAAATGAAGGACAAATAGTATATTTCTCAGAAAAACAAAAACTGTGGGAGTTCACTACCACACAACCATCCTACAAGAAATTCTCAAGGGAGTACTGGGTTTGATACCTGAAAAACGACCATCACTGCCATGAATACTCAAGAAAGAACAAACCCTACCAGTAAAACAAAAATGCTAACAAGAGAAAAAATAATTTATCTAACACCCCGAGAAACCAACAAACACAGAGGAAAAACAAAAAATCAGAAAGAATGGAACAAAAGAAACTTAAGACATCTAAACAAAAATCAATAAAATGCTAGGAGTAAATCAATACCTTTCAATAATAACTCTAAATTTAAAGGGATTAAATTCCTCACTCAAAAGACACAGAGAGATTGATTGGATTAAAAAGATGGACCCAACAATATGCTGCATTCAAGAGACTCACCTCACCTGTAAAGACACAAATAGACTGAGAGAAGAACGGAAAAAGATATACCATGCAAATAGAAATGAAAAATGAGCTGGAGTAGCTATTCTTATATCAGATAAAATAGACATTAAAACAAAAACCATAAAAAGAGATAAAGAAGGCCACTATATAATGATAAAAGGATCTATCCATCAAGAAGACATAACAGTCATAAATATACATGCACCCAATGTCAGAGCAGCCAGATTTATAAAGCAAACACTATCAGATCCAAAGAATGAGATGGACACTAATACCACAATAGTGGGGGACCTGAACACCCCACTCATCATTGGACAGATCATCTAGGCAAAAAAATCAATAGAGAAACACAAGATCTAAACACACTTTAGACCAATTGGACTTGGCAGATATCTACAGAACATTCCATCCAACAACCTCACAATATTCATTCTTCTCATCAGCACATGGAACATTCACCAGAATAGACCACATGTTATGTCACAAAGCAAGTCTCAACAAATTCAAAAAAATTGGAATTATTGCATGTATTGTTTCAGATCACAATGGATTAAAACTAGAAATCAATAACAAACAAAACTATAAACTATACAAACACATAGAAATTAAACAACATTCTACTTAATGACATATGGGTCCAAGAAGAAATTAAACAGGAAATCAAAAAATTTCTTGAAACTAATGAAAACAATGGCACATCATACCAAAACCTGTGGGATACTGCAAAAGCAGTACTAAGGGGGAAATTTATCTCATTAAATGCTTACTTCAGAAGAATGGAAAGATGGCAAATAAACAACCTAACACTTCAGTTTAAAGATCTAGAAAAACGAGAACAATCCAAACCCAAAGTTAGTAGACAGAAAGAAATAAGATCTGAGCAGAACTAAATGTAATAGAAACCCCAAAAATGATATAAAAGATGAAACCAAAAGTTGGTTTTTTGATAACCCTCTAGCATAGCTAACTAAGGAAAGAAGAGAGAAGACCCAAATAACAAAAATTAGAAATGAAAAAGGTGACATTACAACTGATACCTCAGAAATACAAGGAATCACTAGAGACTACTGTAAACAACTATATGCCAACAAATTTGAAAATCTGGAGGAAATGGATAAATTTCTAAACACATACAAGCTACCAAAATTGAGCCAAGAAGATTTAGAAAATCTGAACAGACCAATAACAATAAAAGAGATTGAAGCTGTTATCAGAAGGCTCCCAAGAAAGAAAAGCCCAGCACTGGATGGGTTCACTGCAGAATTCTACCAAACCTTCAAAGAGGAACTGATCTCTTCAAGGTATTCCAAAAGACTGAAAAAGAGTGCATTCTCTCAAACTCATTCTATGAGGTGAACATCACTCTAATACCAAAACCAGACAAAGATACATCAAAAATAGAAAACTACAGGCCAATATCCTTGATGAATTTAGATGCGAAAATCCTTAATAAAATACTTACTAACAGAATACAGCAACACATACAGAAAATGATACACCATGATCAAGTGGGATTCATCCCAGGGATGGAAGGTTGGTTCGACATATGCAAATCAATAAATGTGATACACCACACCAATAAAATCAAAGACAATAACCATATGATCTTCTCCATAGACGCTGAAAAAGCATCTGACAAAATCAACATTTGTTCATGAAAAAGAGTCTCTACAAGTTAGGTATGGATGGAAAGTATCTCAACATAATTAAAGCCGTATATGATAAACTCACTGCCAATATCATCCTGAAATGGGAAAAGCTGAAAGCTTTCTTTTTAAGAACAGGAACTAGGCAAGGATGCCCACTCTCACCACTCCTATTCAACATAGTGTTGGAAGTACTCAGACAAGGATGCCCACTCTCACCACTATTCAACATAGTGTTGGAAGTACTAGCCAGAGCAATTAGAGAAGAGAAGGAAATAAAGGGCATCCAGATTGGAAAAGATGAAGTCAAACTGTCCCTGTTTGTGGATGATATGATCCTGTATATCAAACAGCCTAAAGCCTCTACAAAAAAACTCTTAGAGTTGGGCCGGCCCGTGGCTCACTCGGGAGAGTGTGGTGCTGACAACACCAAGGCCCCGGG
>NW_007733915.1:160426-162413 GCF_000696425.1 Galeopterus variegatus
AACCAACAGAGTGGGAGAAAATTAAAAAAATATATACATTTGGCAAAGGATTAATATTCAGAATATACAAGGAACTCAAAGAACTTTACACAATAAATAAATAAATAAATAAATAAATAACCCAATTAAAAAATGGGCATTGGAACTGAATATACAGTTGCAAAAATACAAATAACCCAATTAAAAATGGGCAAAGGAGTTGAATAGGCATTTTTCAAAGGAATATACATGAATGGCCAACAGACACATGACAAAATGCTTAACATCACTCAGCATTCTGGAAATGCAAATCAAAACCACTTTGAGATACCATCTCACTCCAGTTAGGATCACTAATATCTAAAAGACTGAGAATGATAAATGCTGGTGAGGTTGCAGAGAAAAAGGAACTCTCATACACAGTTGGTGGGACTGCAAAATGATGCAGCCTTTATGGAAAATGGTATGGAGGTTCCTCAAAAAATTATAGATCTACCATATGACCCAGCTATTCCACTGCTAGGAATATACCCAGAGGAATGGGAATCATCATGCCAAAGGGATACCTATACTCCAATGTTTATTGCAGCACTGTTTACAATAGCNTATATGGAATAACAAAAGACCACACATAGCCAAAGCAATCCTGAGCAAAAAAAAAAAAAAAAAGAAAGCTGGAGGCATAACACTACCTGACTTTAAACTTTATTACAAAGCTATAATAGCCAAAACAGCATGGTACTGGCATAAAAACAGACATGCTGATCAATGGAATAGAATAGAAAACCCAGAAATCAACCCACACACCTACAGCCATCTGACCTTTGACAAAGGCATGAAGTCTACACACTGGGGAAGAGACTGCATCTTCAGCAAATGGTGCTGGGAAAACTGGATATTTTTATGTAAGAGAATGAAACTAGACCTGAACCTCTCATCATATACCAAAATCAACTCAAAATGGATTAAAGAATTAAATTTACATCCTGAAACAATAAAACTCCTTAAAGAACACATACAGAAAACATGCCAGGAAGCAACTAATGGAAAAATAAACAAATGGGATTATGTCAAACTAAAAATCTTCTGCACAACAAAAGAAACAATCAGAAGGAAAAGACAACCAACAGAGTGGGAGAAAATATTTGCAAAATATACATTTGGCAGGCGGGGTTGCGGAGAGAGGGGAACTCTCATACATTGTTGGTGGGAATGCAAAATGGTGCANACAAGTCAGGCACAGAAAGAGAAATACCACATGTTCTCACTTATTTGTGAGAGCTAAAAATTAATAAACACACAAACAAATAAAGGGTGGGGTGGGGAACAACACACAACAATCACAACAATTCCTTGAACTTGTTAAAACAAGTGAACAGATATGATGTAGTGGTGGGGAGATGGGAGAGAGGAAAGGGAGAAAGAGGAATGGGTAAAGGGTCATGAAAATCAACGACAATGTATATTGAGAAGTCAAAAAAAAAAAAAACACCATGTAAATTAGTACAACCACTATGGAAAACAGTGTGGAGGTATCTCAAACAGCTTCAGATATATCTTCCATATGATCCAGCAATCCCACTTCTGGGTACATACCCAGAGGAATGGAAATCATCATGTCAAAGGGATACCTGAACTCCCATGTTCATTGCAGCTCTGTTTACAATAGCCAAGACGTGAAACCAACCTAAATTGTCCATCAGTGGATGTCTGGATAAGGAAACTGTGGTATATACACACTATGGAATACTACTCTGCCATAAAAAAGAATGAAATACTCCCATTTGCAACAACATGAATGAACCTGGAGAAACTTATGTTGAGTGAAATAAGCAAAGCACAGAGGGATAAATACCACATGTGCTCACTCATATGTTGGAGATAAGG
Organism: Galeopterus variegatus; assembly: GCF_000696425.1. Taxonomy (NCBI): domain Eukaryota; kingdom Metazoa; phylum Chordata; class Mammalia; order Dermoptera; family Cynocephalidae; genus Galeopterus; species Galeopterus variegatus. Next base: position 162,293 of record NW_007733915.1, read on the forward strand.
GAGCAAAAAGGAAGGAACGAAAGACCACAGTGGTGCATTGGTCTTGTAGAGGGAGAGAACATTCCTAGGGCTACAAAGTTGAGTGGGGGAGGAGGAGGAGGGTCGGGAATAACTGGGTGGG
>NW_007733915.1:162717-165910 GCF_000696425.1 Galeopterus variegatus
ATACCCAGAGGAATGGAAATCATCATGTCAAAGGGATACCTGAACTCCCATGTTCATTGCAGCTCTGTTTACAATAGCCAAGACGTGAAACCAACCTAAATTGTCCATCAGTGGATGTCTGGATAAGGAAACTGTGGTATATACACACTATGGAATACTACTCTGCCATAAAAAAGAATGAAATACTCCCATTTGCAACAACATGAATGAACCTGGAGAAACTTATGTTGAGTGAAATAAGCAAAGCACAGAGGGATAAATACCACATGTGCTCACTCATATGTTGGAGATAAGGGAGCAAAAAGGAAGGAACGAAAGACCACAGTGGTGCATTGGTCTTGTAGAGGGAGAGAACATTCCTAGGGCTACAAAGTTGAGTGGGGGAGGAGGAGGAGGGTTGGGAATAACTGGGTGGGAGACACGGGGTACAAATGCAAGTTGTGGTAATGGACACGCTGCCAGTATGAATCTGGCCCTCACACCATGGGCACGAGGGGTGACAATCAGCTTTGTATCTCATGAATATTCATAATAAAAATAAATTAAAAAAAGAAAGACCATGTTATACTGAACATTCCTTGAAGGAGAACAGTTTCTGGTCTAGCTTGACTAAGTATTAAATATTAAAAAAATAAAAAATAAAAAACCTAAAAGTGTGTCTTTGGTGCATGAAATTTTAATGAATTCCTGAAAGATAGAAGTTAGAGAGCTGCAGCTGAATAAAAATCCAAATTTCAAAATAAAACCAAGAGAAAACTAGTCCAAGGGCACTCTAGCTTAGACACTGTGGTCCTGGATAGAAAGAGGGATCTCTGGGCAATCATCTCAGTAATGGGTCAAGGAGGTACATTTCAAATAGCACTGCAGGTCAGCACTTACTGTATGGAGGAAGGACAATAGCTCCAGAAATCCCAACATTCAATGTAATTGAAGTTTTAGAAAGAAAGAACAGATAGAAGAGAAAGAAACAATTCGTGAAAGAAAGCATTCCAGATCTGCAAAAAAGACCTGCCATCTTCAGTGTAAGAGCTCCTGCTTGCCGTGTTTTAAGGAGTATGAGAGGTGAAAGATCACATCATATTTAACTTTCACAGATTCAGAGATAAAGTCTACAGTCTAGATGAGTACCGTCCAGTTGCAATATCTATGACATGTTTGTAATTAAAAATTTTTTAGTCACATTTAAAAAGAGTTTAAACAAAAAGAGCTTATACACTTTAGTAATATATTATTTAACTTAGTATGTCTAAAATATTTCAAAACATAAGCCATCTTTTTTAAACATCAGTAAAATGTTTTACATGCTTTTTATACTAAGTCTTCAAAATCTTGTGTATTTTACCATTACAGAATATCAAGTTTAGGTGAAACAATTGAAACACATAATTGTGGGGTATGGAATTGAATATCAATATTTTTGTACAACACAGGATGACCAAATCAGGATAATTAGTATACTTATCTTTACAAAATATAATCATTCTTTCTGACCCTTAACCAATTTCTCACTAACCTCACTCCCACTTCCCCTCTCCCACCTCTAATAACAACAGTTCTGTTCTCTCCTTTTGAAAGTTCAACATATTATTGTAATTCTTCCTTCCTTCCTTCCTTCCTTCCCTCCTTATGAGTGAGGACATATGGTTTTTCTATTTCTGTACTTTTCACATGTTTCATGTTAAGTGAATTATGTTATTTCACTTAACGTAATTTCCTCCAAGCTCATCCATGTTGCTGTGAATGGCAGAATTTTTTTCTTTTTCTTTTTTTTTTATGGCTGAGTAATATTCCATTGTGTATATATTACCACATTTTACTTATCCAGTCATCTATTGATGGACATTTAGGTTTGTTAATACTTGATTTCTGTTTAAATAGCATAAAACATGCAGTTGGGAAAAGTAAATTCTCATACCTAAGTTTTTTTATATATACATAACTTTTCCAAATGAATCAAGTGGTGGTTTTAAAATTAAAATCTGCATTAACTAAAATTAAATTTCTCAGTCTCATTAGCCACATTTTAAGTGCTACAAAACCACACGTGACTAGTGGCTAGCATCTAGACACTGGAGGCCTAGATGTCAGAAATATATAAGTTGTTTACTAACAAAAGGTGTGATTTTCAAATTATTTAATAACTGCCACAGCACCGTTCTCAGATAATGTACTTAATATCATTCTTTGTCTATGAGAAGATGAGAATTATTTTTTGAGAATTATTATGGCCAACACTGAATATAAGTTGGCAATGCAAAGAAAAACTCCACAAATAATTTAGAGTAAATAATTGTTGACCTAGGCTTCTATACCAAGTGATACCTTTTATTCAAGCACACAGTAAAAATAAACCATTTTAGAAATGAAAATATCTACTGTTTATCATCCACAAATCTTCTCTGAATTACCAGAAAGCACACTTAAACAAAAATATTAATTCAAAAGGTTCACATGGAAAACAACAAATGGTGGGAAACAAACAAACAAAAAACCCCACAAAAGAACAAAAACAATTAGAATAGCTTTACTTAATTTGTAGTTATAAAATTTCATAAATTAAAAAGCACATAAAATGAAGCATAGTTTATTGAATTTAAAGCAAATTCAATGTAACCGCAACACGATCAAGAAAGAAATCACAATTCATGTGTCCTTTGCTTCATAGCAACAGCCTCCTCCCAAGAGATTACCACTACCCTGATACTTAGTGAAGTTTGTTATATAATCTTACAATTTAGATATGCATTCTAAACAATATAATTTGATATCACACAATAATTTTTAGTACATAGAATGATAAATTCTTTTTTAACTGGCCTCCTTTGGTTGGCATTTTTTTTTTCCCCTTTTTACTGACTGGTAATGGGATTGCAACCCTCGGTGGTGTCGCGTCCATACCGGGGACCGGCAACAGGATCGCAACCCTCGGTGTTGCGCCCGCACTGCGCTCAGCCAGTGAGTGGGAACCGGTCTCCACATGGGATCTGAACCCTTGTCAGGAGTGCTGCCACGCTTCCAAGCAGCGCACTCTCCAGTGCGCCACTGGGTGGCCCTTGGTTGGCATTTTATTTGTAAGATTAGTTCATGTTGTTTCATGTAGCTGTAAATGGTTCATTTACATTGGTATCGATGTAGGAGGTGCTCAGTTTCCCTGGGCTCAGGTTTCAGGACATGCCTCTGGGTTTCCAGCCAC
>NW_007733915.1:165950-167729 GCF_000696425.1 Galeopterus variegatus
GGGCTGGTTTATGCAAATCCAGTGGCCGGGCATGTTCAGTAGAGAAGGGTCACATAATCCCAGTAGCTGAATGACCTTCCAGTAGAAGTACTAGAGAGCACAGAATATTCTTGAATATATCTGGTGCATGTGACAGGATCTGATCAATGAAAGTCCTCTAAGAAGAGACCAACTGAGCAGGTATAAGACTAAATGCTACATACTGGGAACCACTCCCTTAGCTGAATATTCATTAGGTAGAGAAACTATAAAAGCTGGATTCCACCAGAAGGCAGGGTTGTTGCTCACTTTCCTGGAGGCAACAGACGCTTTGCTTGCTGAGGTGTGTATACTTTATATCAGGCTTACTTTCAGAAAGTGGCTGCTCACTCTCTTGAGCCAGCCCGCATTCTGTACTGAACTTTATGTATTTCTTGCTTTTGTGTTAAACCTAGTGTGAGCCCTGCTCAATCTGTGGAGCTATGCCGCACCCTGTCTATGGAACCTGTATTTCTTATCTATTATATTAAACTTGTTCTTACTTTTTACCATGACTCTGCCCTTGAATTCTTTCCTGTGAGGCATCACGAACCTAGCAAGAGGAAAGGGTGGGTTGAAGCCAACTGTCGGGCCCCCTGGACCCTGCCTCCCATGTCAGTATATAGTATTTCACTGTTAATATTCCACAGTTTATTAATGCTATGGTTGACTGGCACTTACTTGTTTTTTTTGGCTAACATAAATGGTACCTCTATGAACAAGCTTTCAGATGTATCTCGGTAAATACATAAGCACACATTTCTCTAGGTTTATATGGATAGCATGTTTACTACCTAATGCCCAACAATTTTCCCTTGTGATATACTAATTTACATTTCCACCAGCATCCTGAGTTTCTTTTCTCCACAATCCTGCCCATACTTAGTACAGTCTAATATAATTTTAATAATGAAAAAATTCAACTGACATTAAAATTGTAGATAATCTTACTCTGGGAGATGAACATAAAGAGGTGGGAGGGAAATATGAAAGATTAAGTTTTTTTGTCTTGTTTGGGGGGGAGTTTTTTTTTATTATAGTACATGAGTAAAGTTAGATTTACTAAAGGTTAATGTTAGAAAAGTAACAGGAAGAACAGAAACAGAGTATTTAATTTTCTCACCATATGAAACCCTCCAGATAATAATCACAATTTAACAAAAGGTAGGAAATGAAGCAGAAATATATGTTAGACAAAAATAACAACACATGTAACAAAAATAATTGTAGATGTAATTATGACTTCAGCACATTGAATAAGGTAAATTTACTAATTAAATAACTCTGACATTGGGTAAATCAACATCCTACCATACGTTGTTTATAAGAGAATCCTAGAAAATAAAGTAAAATGGGGAAATAATAAGCCCGGTAAATTCTAACCCAACAAATAAGTATAAAATATAAACATTTAAAAGCACTCAAGCTAGAATGCACAAAATGGTATAATTAAGAATCTTTGCACGCCAAAGTTGTCTCCCAAGTTATAGAATTTAAGAACATATATGTACCTGGCAGCATTGCATCACACACAAAGAAATGATGACAAATACGCAATCATAGTTTAGACTAATATATCTCTCTGGCAATTACAAACCATGAGTATAATATTGTATACCATTTACAGCCATGTGCTAAAGAATGAAGCTGAACCCTTACTTAATACCGTACACAAAATTCAACTCAAAATGGATCAAAGGGAAAGAAAGAAAGATCAGGCACACAGTCGGCAGGAACGATCTGCAAGGCTCAATAGCCCCA
>NW_007733916.1:0-417 GCF_000696425.1 Galeopterus variegatus
GGGGTCTCCGGGCTCCCCTCTCCCCACCAGAAATCAGTTAGGGGCTCTTCAAAACTGAGGTACCGAGAGATGGAATCTGCCTCCCGGGAAGAGGGAGTTTATCTGGGGCCGACGCCCAGGGTGTGGCGTTTTTTGAATTTGTTGAGACTTGATTTGTGTCACTACCAGCCCTGTCTGAGATCCGCGGGGAGAGTGGGATTGTAGGCCGGTCCACCGGCCCCAGGGTGCCCCGCGTCGAGGTAAGCAAATGGCACGTCTCAGTGCGGAGCCGCGTCAAGCAGAGATGGCTGGCCTGCCCTCACTAAGCCGGCCGTCTCTGCCCCCACCCGAGAAAATGGAGGCAGCTCTGTTGTGGGCGCCCAGCCTGGTGTGGTAGGCGGGAGCACGGCGGGCGGGGAGCAGCTGGGCTGCGCCCCG